>NC_083775.1:40037996-40135496 GCF_963514075.1 Conger conger
ACTCAACGGGAGTCAGAGTTACTCAACGGGAGTCAGAGTTACTCGACGGGAGTCAGAGTTACTCGGCGGGAGTCACGAGTTACTCAACGGGAGTCAGAGTTACTCAATAGGGAGTCAGGTCACAGTTACTCAACACGAGTCAGAGTTACTCAACACGAGTCAGAGTTACTCAACGGGAGTCTAGAGTTACTCAACATGAGTCAGAGTTACTCAACGGGAGTCTAGAGTTACTCAACGGGAGTCTAGAGTTACTCAGCGGGAGTCAGAGTTACTCAGCGGGAGTCAGACTAAGTCAACGGCTCAACGGGAGTCTAGAGTTACTCAACACGAGTCAGAGTTACTCAACGGGAGTCTAGAGTTACTCAGCGGGAGTCAGAGTTACTCAGCGGGAGTCAGAGTAAGTCAACGGCTCAACGGGGGTCAGAGTTACTCTGTGGGAGTCTGAGTTACTCAACGGCTCAACCGGAGTCAGTTACTCAACGAGAGTCTAGAGTTACTCAACGGGAGTCAGAGTTACTCAACAAGGGTCACAGTAACTCAACGGGAGTCAGAGTTGCTCAACGGGAGTCAGAGTTGCTCAACGGGAGTCAGAGTTGCTCAACGGGAGTCAGAGTTACTCAACGGGTCAGAGTTACTCAACGGGAGTCAGAGTTACTCAACGGGAGTCAGAGTTACTCAACGGGAGTCAGAGTTACTCAACGGGAGTCAGAGTTACTCAACGGGAGTCTAGAGTTACTCAATGGGAGTCTAGAGTTACTCAACGGGAGTCTGGAGTTACTCAACGGGAGTCTAGAGTTACTCAACGGGAGTCAGAGTTACTCCAAAGGGAGTCAGAGTTACTAAATGCGAGTCAGAGTTACTCTGTGGGAGTCTGAGTTACTCAACGGCTCAACCGGAGTCAGTTACTCAACGGAAGTCAGAGTTACTCAACGCAAGTCTAGAGTTACTCAACGGGAGTCAGAGTTACTCAACGGGAGTCAGAGTCACTCAACGGGAGTCTAGAGTTACTCAATGGGAGTCTAGAGTTACTCAATGGGAGTCTAGAGTTACTCCAAAGGGAGTCAGAGTTACTAAATGCGAGTCAGAGTTACTCTGTGGGAGTCTGAGTTACTCAACGGCTCAACCGGAGTCAGTTACTCAACGGAAGTCAGAGTTACTCAACGCAAGTCTAGAGTTACTCAACGGGAGTCAGAGTTACTCAACGGGAGTCAGAGTCACTCAACGGGAGTCTAGAGTTACTCAACGGGAGTCAGAGTTACTCAACGGGAGTCAGAGTCACTCAACGGGAGTCAGAGTCACTCAACGGGAGTCTAGAGTTACTCAACGGGAGTCTAGAGTTACTCAATGGGAGTCTAGAGTTACTCAACGGGAGTCTAGAGTTACTCAACGGGAGTCAGAGTTACTCAACGGGAGTCAGAGTTACTCAACAGGGAGTCAGAGTTACTCAATGCGAGTCAGAGTTACTCTGTGGGAGTCTGAGTTACTCAACGGCTCAACCGGAGTCAGTTACTCAACGGGAGTTTAGAGTTACTCAACGGGAGTCAGAGTTACTAAATAGGGAGTCAGAGTTACTCAACGGGAGTCAGAGTTACTCAATGGGAGTCTAGAGTTACGCAAATCACAATGACTAAATTTATATTCTTATTTACTACATTTATATTCTTAGTTACTAAATTTAAATAGTGCTTCATCTATGTATTTGTGGCCTGAGGGTTATTTTTTTTAATCAAAGATTAAATTATTAGACCTATAGTGTAAGTTAAATGCTAACAGCCCTAATGACTCTAATGCCCTTGCAGGGGGTCAAAACAACTGTGTGGTATTTGGCAGCCAATGGGAGTGTTGATGAATGAGTGTTAATGAACACTTGACCTCTCCCCTCCCTCTTCTCTCACTGACAGTCACAGCACTGTTCGAACAACCTCTCTTTCAGGCCCGACCATCTCAACAGCCATGTCCGACAGGTCCACTCCACTGAGAGACCTTTCAAGTGCGAGGTAATTTCTCACAATATATCGAGCCTCAGGATCCCTCATTATCCTCTACTTGCATATTCATTTCTCCATCTCACTGTCCCTCTGTCCATCCATCTCTTCCTGTTTCTCTGTACACGTCTTCCCACCACTCAACTTCCGTTCGCCTGTGCTTTGGGTGTGCGTCGCCCCCTTTGGTACTGAAAGGTACTGTCAACCTTCTCCTTTCTGATCAATTTCTCTACTTCCATGCAGAGGTACAACCTGGTGATGTTTTAATGGGGGTCCCTGTACTTTTATTTTGAAGTTTTTATACTAAATATATTGCCTTTCATGTGTAGTCTGAAGAGCATGATGGTTTTCTGCTTGGGGGTGAATATATGAAGGTGATTTCTGTGGTGTGAGTGTGGGCATGTGAAGGTGATTTCAGTGGTGTGAGTGTGGGTGTGTGAAGGTGATTTCAGTGTGTGAGTGTGGGTGTGTGAAGGTGATTTCAGTGGTGTGAGTGTGGGTATGTGAAGGTGATTTCAGTGGTGTGAGTGTGGGTATGTGAAGGTGATTTCAGTGTGTGAGTGTGGGTATGTGAAGGTGATTTCAGTGGTGTGTGGGTATGTGAAGGTGATTTCAGTGTGAGTGTGGGTATATGGAGGTGATTTCAGTGGTGTGAGTGTGGGTATATGGAGGTGATTTCAGTGGTGTGAGTGTGGGTATGTGAAGGTGATTTCAGTGGTGTGTGGGTGTGTGAAGGTGATTTCAGTGTGTGAGTGTTGGTATGTGAAGGTGATTTCAGTGGTGTGAGTGTGGGTATGTGAAGGTGATTTCAGTGGTGTGTGGGTATGTGAAGGTGATTTCTGTGGTGTGAGTGTGGGTGTGTGAAGGTGATTTCAGTGTGTGAGTGTGGGTGTGTGAAGGTGATTTCAGTGGTGTGAGTGTGGGTATGTGAAGGTGATTTCAGTGGTGTGAGTGTGGGTATGTGAAGGTGATTTCAGTGTGTGAGTGTGGGTATGTGAAGGTGATTTCAGTGGTGTGTGGGTATGTGAAGGTGATTTCAGTGGTGTGAGTGTGGGTATATGGAGGTGATTTCAGTGGTGTGAGTGTGGGTATGTGAAGGTGATTTCAGTGGTGTGTGGGTGTGTGAAGGTGATTTCAGTGTGTGAGTGTGGGTATGTGAAGGTGATTTCAGTGGTGTGTGGGTGTGTGAAGGTGATTTCAGTGGTGTGAGTGTCGGTATGTGAAGGTGATTTCAGTGGTGTGTGGGTATGTGAAGGTGATTTCAGTGGTGTGTGGGTGTGTGAAGGTGATTTCAGTGGTGTGAGTGTGGGTGTGTGAAGGTGATTTCAGTGTGTGAGTGTGGGCATGTGAAGGTGATTTCAGTGGTGTGAGTGTGGGCATGTGAAGGTGATTTCAGTGTGTGAGTGTGGGTATATGGAGGTGATTTCAGTGGTGTGAGTGTGGGTATATGGAGGTGATTTCAGTGGTGTGAGTGTGGGTATGTGAAGGTGATTTCAGTGGTGTGTGGGTGTGTGAAGGTGATTTCAGTGTGTGAGTGTGGGTATGTGAAGGTGATTTCAGTGGTGTGTGGGTGTGTGAAGGTGATTTCAGTGGTGTGTGGGCATGTGAAGGTGATTTCAGTTTGTGAGTGTGGGTATGTGAAGGTGATTTCAGTGGTGTGAGTGTGGGCATGTGAAGGTGATTTCAGTTTGTGAGTGTGGGCATGTGAAGGTGATTTCAGTGGTGTGAGTGTGGGTGTGTGAAGGTGATTTCAGTGGTGTGAGTGTGGGCATGTGAAGGTGATTTCAGTTTGTGAGTGTGGGTGTATGAAGGTGATTTCAGTGGTGTGAGTGTGGGCATGTGAAGGTGATTTCAGTGTGTGAGTGTGGGCATGTGAAGGTGATTTCAGTGGTGTGAGTGTGGGCATGTGAAGGTGATTTCAGTGGTGTGAGTGTGGGCATGTGAAGGTGATTTCAGTGTGTGAGTGTGGGCATGTGAAGGTGATTTCAGTGTGTGAGTGTGTGAGTTCGCTGTGCTGCTTCTCGACCCCGTGCAGACGTGTGCGTCCGCGTTCGCCACTCGGGATCGCCTGCGTGCCCACATGATCCGGCATGAGGAGAAGGTGCCGTGTCACATCTGCGGGAAGCTGCTGTCAGCCGCCTACATCACGGATCACATGAGGGTTCACAACCAATCACAACACCACGCCTGCCACCTCTGCAATCGCAGTGAGTGCACTCTTCAGCTTTCTTTAGTCATTCCTTTTAAACGCAGTGATTGACTGTTTCTGTTGACGTCCTTCAATCTCTGAGCTGTCTATGTCTATTGGGCATACAGTATGAAGTACAGGGTGAAGTCATGACGGTGTTCAGTCAGTGAATCTATGAGCTGTTTGCGCTTGAATGCTTCTTTTTTTCAAATGGGCATCTCCAGTCCTACCCGGATTTGGAATGAGTTTGTGAGCTCGGCGTGGGCCTGCTGCTGGCCCGGAAGAGCATGTTGTAATCATGCGTGTGCGCAGTGAACTCGCCACAGGTGCCTGCAACGCTCACTCCGCCAAGGGATGCGTCCTCCTGCTCACTCCAATATGTCCCTCGGGCGGCCCCTGCAGCCACTGGCCCAGGCCTGATCCACGCTGCTCATACTGAGCGACAGACCCAGAACACTAGCATTTCAAGAATCCGTAAAGTGTTGCATAATTGTCACTACAGCATCCAGTTTGAACTACAGGTGTGCTGTATTTCAGGCCAGCCTTTAGGTTTTGGGTGTGGCTCTCATTTCGTTGTCTGCCCGTCTCTCCAGGCTTTACCACGCTCACCTACCTGCGTGTCCATGCTCAGAAGCACCACAGCCAGGAGTGGAAAGACAGCGGGGGCCAGAGAGGGGGGTTTGGGGGGACGGGGGCCGGAGGGGTCTTGCTGTGCCAACTGTGCGGTGTGCACTGCAAAACTCCCACCCAGCTGCAAGGACACATGGGCACGCACACAACCCCCCAGGGCACCCACACAACCCCCCAGGGCACCCCCAGCCCCGTCAGCAGCACCTCCACCTCCACCTCGGCCTCCAGTGAGAGCTCCGTCTCCCTCCCCAACATGGTGTCCAGCGCTGTCTCCCTCACCAACATGGCGTCCAGCGCTGTCTCCCTCCCCAACATGGTGTCCAGCGCTGTCTCCCTCACCAACATGGCGTCCAGCGCTGTCTCCCTCCCCAACATGGTGTCCAGCGCTGTCTCCCTCCCCAACATGGTGTCCAGCGCTGTCTCCCTCACCAACATGGCGTCCAGCGCTATCTCCCTCACCAACATGGCGTCCAGCGCTGTCTCCCTCACCAACATGGCGTCCAGCGCTGGGGAAGGCCTGCTGGTTTCGGACTGCTCCGGGATAGCTCCACAGTCCCACAGCTAACAGTGGGAAAGGGAGGGAAGGGGGAGACCTGGAGGGAGGGGTGTGCAGGGCATCAGATCAGGGGAAAGTCAGCAACCTATTTGTGCATTTTCCCCTCACGCAAATGAAATACATTTGAAGTACTGTAACACATTGTAGTTTACATGGACATTTGAGTTTGATTATGACCTGTTCTGTTTGTTCTATGATGATATGCACTTTTGTACGTGGCTTTGGATAAAAAGCAACTGCTAAATGAAATGTAAATAATGCAGTGTCTTCTTCGAAATTCATTGCCGTATCTGAAAGAGGCATATATCATGAAGTAATGCAATATCTTGATAATATTTTAATTCAATTAATCTTCAGTTTATTTTAATACATTTTAATGTATATTTGTTTTGTGCAAGGGTTTCTGTGAATGAATCTTCTCTTGCTTCAGTGGTGTGGTGACCCTTAGGTGCAGTTGTTGCCATGGTGACCATGTGACTCTCTCAGCTGTTGTCCAGCAGTTTGTCTACTCTGTCATCTGCAGGAAATGGGGTTCCATGATTGGATAATTGCCACATTACTGACCCCGCCTTCCTGGGCCAAATTTTGTTTGTAATTAAAGAGATGGGAAGGGTGGAATTTGTTTGAATGCATCAACAACCACACTGCCTAACCCCGATCAGTGTCAAATGGAACCCCCGAAGTGATACGTAACCATAGTGTTAGGATGTCTTCTTGAAAGGAACCGGTTCCTTCTGGAGAGATGCCACTATTGTTTGGTTAATGAACAGTCCACAGAACAAGTATATTAGTATTTTATATTTTATAATATTCTAATTAATCTAATTAATTTCATGTTACACAATATTCCATCAGTGGGTTGAGTGTTTAGATGCCCATTGTCCCTTTGAATAAGATGCTTGATCAGTTTCAGGTCTAAAGATTTTGTTTTTATAAGTGCAAGGAATTCCTCTGACACAGTGGTTGTACTGGTATAAGCTGTGAGAAGGAGCAATGATTTCAGTGTATTCATCTAACAGAAAAAAGTTCTGTCTTTATCTCCATATTAAACTATATTAAAAACCACCTCTCCATCAGGAACCTGTTGTGCAACAACACGTCTTAATGCCTTACTAAAATGTTATATTGTACAGTTTCCCCTGAACTATGGTATGGGTTAATTGAGAATAATGATGGGATGCATATATATTTATATTTGTACATTTTTCAGTCCTATCTGTGAATATATATATTGAAAATGGTATTGTTTGATGCTTCCTATGATCATTGATGTTAATTTGTCATTTTGACAAAGTTTAATTGAGTTGAAAAGTAAACCATGTAATATTTATATAGTATAGGTGTGTGGTCCTAACTGTATGCGTTACGAGCTTGGTTAACCATGTGGTTATGTCGCTGTAATATGCTGTGTTAATTTCTGTACATATAAACAAGTTCATCAATAATAATTGCATTTACTTACATCGGGACGTGTGTACCAGAGTCTATTTAAACATAAAGTACTATGTACCTTCTTAGAATGGGTGCACATTCGATTCAAAACCGTGCATGTGGACTATGAAAATGTTTCGGCCAACTTCTGAGTACGGGTTCTGGAGAACGACGAACGTATTCGGCCTTTAAAAAAAAAAAGATCGATTGTGCAACAGAAATTGAGCTTCGATACCTCATATTTTCGCAAGACTTAATTTTTTGAAGAAGGCCTATGTCCGATTCGGGCCACAGGAAATGGAGCGTTCCACGTAGGAACACTCGGACCCGGCGAACAATACACTGAGCCGCGCTTCAACACCCATTGTTTACACCGGCGGTCCACCCCTCCCCCACTCCCCCTCTATTATTTTTCTCTCCATCCCCCAACTCCTCCTCTTGCATCCTTTCTCATAGCGTACTATCTCTTCCTTTCCCAAACAGCTGATTTGTGAGTGCGAGAAAGACTAACCGGATAAAACATAGCGGAATTAAAAATTGCGTCAAGCAACGGAATACTTCACCTAGGTGCATTGTATCTGGCGTATTTTCCGTTTAGGTAACCAGCTGTGTCCGACTGCATAATCTTTGTTCTAAATTTTATCGGATGTGGCCATCTGCATCGGTTGCTACAGTTTCAGTTTGTCGCGGTGTAAACACGTCTGAGGCAGCGTAATTTTGGATTTTTTTACATTTTTGAGGCACTGTTCGCTTGCTACTTTGTCTAAACTGGGAATTATTGTAAAAATATAGGTCAGAAGAAATGGTAACAATTGTAGCCTAGTTAGCTGAGCTCGCTGGGTTTGAACATGGCAACAATATCAACCTACCAGTTAGCAAGCTAAACATTCAGTCGTATTTTACGCAGTTTTGGCTAGCTAGCAACGTTTAATTTACCTGAAGTTAGCTATGCCTTAGGTGGCTTTTCACATTTTGGATAACAACTAGTTTGTTGTAGTTTGCAGCTTTAGTTGCCATATTGTTTTTAAAGCGGTTAACTTTGCTAGCAGTAGTATAGCTAGCGGCAAATAACCCACTGGACGCCGGGAAAATAAAACAATGCGATGGACCGTTTAAGCACGGAGGCTACGCTTGGCATTACTTTGTTCCCGATTACCGATGTTCACTGGATCGGTAGTGTTTAATTCAGTTGACTAACTGACGCCTTTAGCGTTATGCTTTTTATTTATTTAAGTTAGTTAAACTGCTTTATTTTAAACACTTCGATGAGTTGCGCTATTTGCTTCTTCGTATATAACTAGCCGACCAACATGCTAGCTACTAGCTAAACGTTAGATTGAACAAGCTGGGGGCTCCAAGAAGACGGTGGCTAGTTGGAACTATTTTAGATTTTCTGGTCATTTATTTTTGTACTGATGACTTGTTTTATATGCACGTTACTTTCGCTACCTCAACAAGTAAGATAGATGTGCTAACGTTAACATATCGTTAGCGGTGTAATATTGGGACGGTCTATTGTTTACATTTTTGCGATGAGCATGAACTGCTAGCTAAATGTTTAGCTCGCAAATGTACAGAAACGTTACGTTAATCTAGCTAGCTGGCTATATAGCTAGCTGGCTATACCGCTCATCCGTTTAGCAAAAATCCCGGTGAAATGGCATTCCACAGTGCGAGTAGGCAGTCTGTGTGCGGTAACGTTTTTCCAGGATCTGAGATAGGCCATAAGTATTTCGGTGTAAACACTTCTGCTGGCGCCACCTCCACCGGCCTCGGTGCCACACCGAACTCGAGTGGGCCTACAGCACCGGCAGGAACCCCCCGCCACCCGTCTGCGCTTGGTGGAAGCACCGGCGGGGGAGCTGCGGTTCCACAGCCCCATAGCAACCCCGCCAGCGAGGTACCGAGTCCCGCGGAAATGGAACCTGATCGGCCAATTGGCTATGGAGCTTTTGGTGTGGTTTGGTGAGTCTTTATTTGCTGAAATGGCGCATTCATATCAGAGCTGAATGAAATAAATTTGCTGAATTTATTTGCATTAAGGTCTATCTTCATGGTCATGTCCATGTGTAACGTTACCTGTGACTAGTTATCGCACTGGTTGGTTTAGTTATATATGGTTGTTAGTCAACGTTGAGCTGTTAGTGTTATATATTTTGGTATTTGCAAATCCAGTAAATTGGATCACCGACATAGCGCGTCGCTAGCTTGCAGGATAGTTGTAAACACCTGTTGTAAACCACTTATTTGTAGCATAAACACATATTTTTAACCACTTAAGAAGTAGCTGAGATTTTTTGCAGACTGACCTACACATTTAATGTCAACAAAAGGTCGAATTTCTAATGTTAGCTTCGACGTGTGCTATGTGTTTGTAAGATGGCATACTGCTGCTACATCGCTGATCTTATGTCACCACGTACACCCCCCCCCCCCCCCCCAGGTCTGTGACAGATCCCAGAGATGGAAGGAAGGTGGCTTTGAAGAAGATGCCCAATGTCTTCCAGAACCTGGTCTCCTGCAAGAGGGTCTTCAGGGAACTTCGAATGCTGTGCTTCTTCAAACATGACAATGTGAGCGTTGAGGTTGGGTAGGTGGCGGGCACGTTGCTGCCGCCACCATCCTTGTTTATCTGTCATGTGGGGTTGTGTGTAAATTAATTGAAGGGTATTTCCCCCCCATTCCTTATGCTCTCTGTTTCTGGCGTCGGCTGGGTGGGTACAGGGTCCCCCCATGGGGAGGGTCTGTTGTGTTGGGCCCCGGGGTCCTGAGCTCTCTCCTGTGCTCTGATAGGTGCTGTCTGCCCTGGACATCCTGCAGCCACCGCAGATCGACTGCTTCGAAGAGATGTATCCTTACGGCATTGTGTGCTCTCTCTAGTCTATCTTTTGCAAGCTGTTGTTGTTCATGAGCTTGTACCCCTGTCTCTTACGTTGGATTCATCCTATTAAGTCATATGCTGTTATATGCTATTCCTTCAATGAAATGTTCCCTCTGATTCTCACATTCAAGCTCCAGATTAGTGTATTTGGCAGGGGCGGTCACTCGCATTATGATGTCATGCTTTGGGCAACCTATGGCCTTGTAGCTGAGGTGCATGACGGCAGCGAGCGTGCACCACTTTGAGCCGCTGCCATTTTGTTTCCACTGTTTCCTTTAACCTGGCTCATACAGATATGTGATCACGGAGCTGATGCAGAGCGACCTCCACAAAGTAATCGTGTCTCCTCAGCCCCTCACTACCGACCACATCAAGGTCTTTCTGTACCAGATCCTCAGAGGTAAGAAAGGGAGAGTGATCACTGTGTGGCGGGCTGTGTGGCGGGCTGTGTGGCGGGCTGTGTGGGGGGCTGTGTGGCGGGCTGTGTGGCGGGCTGTGTGGCGGGCTGTGTGGCGGGCTGTGTGGCGGGCTGTGTGGGGGGCTGTGTGGTGGGCTGTGTGGCGGGCTGTGTGGGGGGGGCTGTGTGGGGGGCTGTGTGGTGGGCTGTGTGGGGGGCTGTGTGGGGGGCTGTGTGGTGGGCTGTGTGGGGGGCTGTGTGGTGGGCTGTGTGGGGGGCTGTGTGGGGGGCTGTGTGGTGGGCTGTGTGGCGGGCTGTGTGGCGGGCTGTGTGGGGGGCTGTGTGGTGGGCTGTGTGGTGGGCTGTGTGGTGGGCTGTGTGGGGGGCTGTGTGGTGGGCTGGTTTAATGCAGAGGAGCAGTGCGCTCGCTGTGTTGTCACTGATAATTGGACCAAATGTGTGCTACCTTTATATTTTAGTGAGTGGTTTTGCAATGGTAATTTTGGAAACCCTTATTACAACTTGGAGCTGCACTGTGAAATGAATAGACTGGTCTCCTGTAGCCATGATACCCAGAGTGAGACTTGGAAAAACTAATTAATTCCCACCCCCTCGGGACATTTGTTATTGCTTGATTTGGAAACCCTCTGAACACCAAGCTGCATTGTGTGGGCAGAATGTCTGATTCTTTTTTCTTTTTCTTTTTCTTTTTCTTTTTCTTTTTCTTTTTCTTTTATTTTTATTTCCCTGAAATAAAGTGGAGATTAAAGCACTCTGCGAAAGGAGCCTGTTTAAAGGGGCAGACCTCCCAAAAATTAAAATAAAGGTTGTCACTTACCCAGAGTACTATATAACTGTGTATAATTATTCACATCTCCGTAAAACTTTCTTGTGTAACATGTTTTACAGGGCTGAAGTACCTGCACTCTGCTGGCATTCTGCACAGAGACATTAAGCCAGGGAACCTCCTCGTCAACAGCAACTGCCTGCTGAAGGTACTATATCTCCCCCTGGCCCCTCCACCTCCACAGTGCCTCCCCCTGGCCCCTCCACCTCCACACTGCCTCCCCCTGGCCCCTGCACACTGTGCCTCCCCCTGGCCCCTGGCCCCTGCACACTGTGCCTCCCCCTGGCCCCTGCACACTGTGCCTCCCCCTGGCCCCTGGCCCCTGCACCTGCACCTGCACACTGTACCTCCCCCCTTGCTCTGCCCGTTTCTCTACTGTATTCATTTTGAATCTAGTGGTTGCTATGACGCTCTGAGTGAATTTCGATAAGAAGAGTGGAGCCTTGTACCGCTGTCTCGTGGTGTGTAGCCATGCCCCAAGACAGTCCTAGTGTTTGTGTTTAGAACGGTTTAGCGACAAGTATAAGTGCTTGTTCTAAGTCTTGTGACTGGTTAAGACGTTCCCAGGCCTGACCTGGCTGCTGGAGGAAGAGAGAGCGCAGAAACCGCGGCCCCACCGGGCGAGCGCTTTCAGTGTGGCTGAAGATCCAGCACTCGGGAGCTGGAAGGGCTTCTCGGATATCGTCTTGTTGATGGAAAAAGCGAGATTTTCCCCTTTCCCCATTGTTTTGTAACGTTAAGCCTCTGGTTCCCTGCCTGGCGTCTGAAGGGCCAACCTCGTGCCCCGGTTACTCAGCTGTGCCACAGAGGAAGTGTGACTCTGCTTTTCCTGTTTCTGTCCTTTCCTGAAATGTATATGTAGGCCAGTATCATCACTGTGAGCTGTTCTGACCAATCAGGGCCGGTGAAGCATCTCAGAGCTGGGGTGCTGTTCTGGGATCAGTGTTCCTCTCCATGTCCTGAGCGTGCCTGACCGAGCTGCCACTGTGACCCGCTATATGGGCTGGCTGCAGTCCCTCATGTGGTCAGAGGGGGCGCTGTTGTGTGTTGACACAGTACCCTCCCCTCTGAACTGCGCACTGCATCCATCCATGTTTCTTTACCTGCTAGTTTAATATTTGTTTGCCTCTTACCATCTCAACCTATAGGCCAGCGGAGGATGGGCATCCCCCTATTGCCGGGTTCCTCCCAAGATTTCTTCCCATCTGGAAGTTTTCTTTCTCGCTATTGTTTAAGGGTTTTTCTCCCCACTAGGGAGTTGTTAACCTCATGTGCTATTTGGGGGCTCAGGGCTGGTCTGCAGAGGTTTATGGACGTTTATCCACCATGCCCACCGCCGACGTCTGCAGAGCAGCCTTCTCCAGCCCTGGTCCTGGAGAGCAGGGTCTGCTGGTTTTCACTGTGACTCTTCACTTAATCAGAGCGGTTGATTGCACAGTGAACACACCTTACATGGTTACCTGGGTCTCAACAGGGTGTTGATTTTAAGGTGAAAACAAAAACCAGCAGACCCGGTAGCTCTCCGGGGCCAGGGTTGGAGGCTGGAGAGGTTTATAGACGGCTTCTAGGTGGCGTGTGGCCGAGGTCTCTGACAGGGCCTTGCTGGTGACGGTCACCCTGAGCCAGACTGTGATTGGGCTGGTCAGGCGGCATGCTGTCAGGTGTCTGCGTTTGGGAGTCTGCTCAGGGACGCTCCTCCTGCCAGTCCGAGGAGAAGAACTTGCTCTAAAATTATCAGTAACTGGGACAGGTCCTTAAAAAGGCTGCTAAATACACTAACACCCTGGCTGGTTGGAAGCCCAGCATCAGCACAGTCACGTATAGGAATTAATAAAATGGTGGAGGTGGACAAGCGTTCTTCTACTAATTATGTTGGGAAGTCCGTCGGGAGGTTTCCGTATTTGGCGAAGTGTGTGACATGGCCTCACTGGGAGATTCTCTATTGGCCGACATATATGTAAGCAGGGCCTCAGTGCATTCACATTAAACCCAAGGGGGTTTCCATGGTAACCCTGTACTGTCTGTGCTGCTGAGCGGTAGGGCCCTACTGCCTTGCGGTGCCAGTTAAAGGGTTAAGGATTTGAATCTCTGTTTGTTTTTTTGTTTTTTTCCCCCATCGTTCCTCCGTTACCATTGGAAACCGTACACCTTACATCTGTTTCTGGCGGTGTTGGCATAGCCTTGCTCGTCAGGTACGGCGCTATGCCTGGGGACCACCTCAGCCAATGCCCTTGCTAACCTAACACTGGTTAAAACTTCCAAAACCAATCGGATTGCAGGAATACTTCTCAACGCCTCAAGCTTTCATTGATGTCATTGTCTCTGCCCACGCTGTGGGACCGGAGCGTACCTTGTTTTTGGTTAACGGGGCGTTTCATCCACCGCTTCCAGATCTGCGATTTTGGGCTGGCCCGGGTGGAGGAGCCAGACCCCTCTCGCCATATGACCCAGGAGGTGGTGACCCAGTACTACCGCGCCCCCGAGGTTCTGATGGGCAGCCGCCACTACGGCTCGGCCATCGACGTGTGGTCTGTGGGCTGCATCTTCGCTGAGCTGCTGGGCCGCAGGATTCTGTTCCAGGCGCAGAGCCCCATCCAGCAGGTACAGCCCAGATGAAGCCCTGTTAACCCCATCCAGCAGGTACAGCCCAGATGAAGCCCTGTTAACCCCATCCAGCAGGTACAGCCCAGATAAAGCCCCGTTAACCCCATCCAGCAGGTACGGCCCAGATAAAGCCCTGTTAACCCCATCCAGCAGGTACCGCCCAGATAAAGCCCTGTTAACCCCATCCAGCAGGTACAGCCCAGATAAAGCCCTGTTAACCCCATCCAGCAGGTACAGCCCAGATAAAGCCCTGTTAACCCCATCCAGCAGGTACAGCCCAGATAAAGCCCTGTTAACCCCATCCAGCAGGTACAGCCCAGATAAAGCCCTGTTAACCCCATCCAGCAGGTACAGCCCAGATAAAGCCCTGTTAACCCCATCCAGCAGGTACAGCCCAGATAAAGCCCCATCCAGCAGGTACCGCCCAGATAAAGCCCTGTTAACCCCATCCAGCAGGTACAGCCCAGATGAAGCCCTGTTAACCCCATCCAGCAGGTACAGCCCAGATAAAGCCCCGTTAACCCCATCCAGCAGGTACGGCCCAGATAAAGCCCTGTTAACCCCATCCAGCAGGTACGGCCCAGATAAAGCCCCGTTAATTCCATCCAGCAGGTACAGCCCTGATAAAGCCCTGTTAACCCCATCCAGCAGGTACGGCCCAGATAAAGCCCCATCCAGCAGGTACCGCCCAGATAAAGCCCCATCCAGCAGGTACGGCCCAGATAAAGCCCTGTTAACCCCATCCAGCAGGTACGGCCCAGATGAAGCCCTGTTAACCCCATCCAGCAGGTACGGCCCAGATAAAGCCCTGTTAACCCCATCCAGCAGGTACGGCCCAGATGAAGCCCTGTTAACCCCATCCAGCAGGTACGGCCCAGAAAAAGCCCTGTTAACCCCATCCAGCAGGTACAGCCCAGATAAAGCCCTGTTAACCCCATCCAGCAGGTACGGCCCAGATAAAGCCCCATCCAGCAGGTACGGCCCAGATAAAGCCCCATCCAGCAGGTACAGCCCAGATGAAGCCCTGTTAACTCCATCCAGCAGGTACGGCCCAGATAAAGCCCCATCCAGCAGGTACCGCCCAGATAAAGCCCCATCCAGCAGGTACGGCCCAGATAAAGCCCCATCCAGCAGGTACGGCCCAGATAAAGCCCCATCCAGCAGGTACCGCCCAGATAAAGCCCCATCCAGCAGGTACCGCCCAGATAAAGCCCCATCCAGCAGGTACAGCCCAGATGAAGCCCTGTTAACTCCATCCAGCAGGTACGGCCCAGATAAAGCCCCATCCAGCAGGTACCGCCCAGATAAAGCCCCATCCAGCAGGTACGGCCCAGATAAAGCCCCATCCAGCAGGTACCGCCCAGATAAAGCCCCATCCAGCAGGTACCACCCAGATAAAGCCCCATCCAGCAGGTACGGCCCAGATAAAGCCCTGTTAACCCCTTCCAGCAGGTACGGCCCAGATAAAGCCCTGTTAACCCCATCCAGCAGGTACAGCCCTGATAAAGCACTGTTAACCCCTTCCAGCAGGTACGGCCCAGATAAAGCCCTGTTAATTTCATCCAGGAGGTACAGCCCTGATAAAGCCCTGTTAACCCCTTCCAGCAGGTACGGCCCAGATAAAGCCCTGTTAACCCCATCCAGCAGGTACGGCCCAGATAAAGCCCTGTTAACTCCATCCAGCAGGTACGGCCCAACTTAGCTCCCCGGAGGTTTGGTTGCATTCATGTTGTTCACGTAGTTCATCTGGGACATTGGAACCTGGTCACAGAAACACACACAGGATCCCCCAGGTGAGCTGCAGGCGGGTCATAGATACGGGAGGTCGACGCTGCTCAAGTGAATGTTAATCTGCCATGACTTTGAGCTGCCTCTGAGGTGTGTTTCATATCCGCAAAGGTAATGGAAACGCAGTGTGTTTGATGAGTGTGTCTCGTGCGCGTCTCGTGCACGTCTCGTGCACGTGCTTGCTTTGAGGCCTCGCTCTCTCTGTGCTCCTCCAGCTGGACCTCATCACAGACCTGCTGGGGACCCCATCTCTCTCTGCCATGGCCTCGGCCTGCGAGGGCGCCCGCGCACACATCCTGAGGGGCCCCCACAAACCGGTACTGCTCGTGCTCCTTTGTTTGTTCATTTTAAAAGGGTCTGTCAGTGTAAAGCCTGATCTATACTCATCCCCCGACCCTCTTTCATGTGACGAAAACGACGCATTTCTGGCCTTTCCACCATATGCCACCCCTGTAGAATTTCATGTCGCGTGTCAAACCTCGTCACGCAGCGTTGATTGGACAGCCGGATGGAACACTGAAATTCATTGTCACGCCAGGCTCCACCTTATTTTCAAAAATGTAAACGTCATTGTTTGGCATCTTGTTACCATAGAGACCACATAACTGGATAAAGCCAACCTTCACCGATGTATAATGTGGTCTCACGCCACTTGTGGGTTGTATAAATCAGGCTTAATAATGCCGTTAGCAAGCTGGTGTAACAAGCAAAACATACAGTCCAAATGAAATGAGTGAAGCACTCAAAACGTCAAAATCTTCAGACCTGGCTTTGCACTACACACATTTTGCCTTGTGTAATTACATTTTAATGTTCTGTTTTTCTGTCGTGATGATGAACAAATCGAAAACTCTTAAGAACAACTGTGCTGTAAGGATGTTTTTCACTTTAACGTATAACAAAATAAAATAAAAAAATAAAAAAAACTTTAAAGTTAATTTGGCAAATTAAGAAAAAATGGCCTCACTTCCATATTGACTTATTTTGTAGTAAAATGATTGCCATTGTGGATGACCTTTTGTGTAAGCGCTGTTGCCCTGGGGTGTGTGTGCAGAGCTGTTTGTGTGTAAGCGCTGTTGCTCTGAGGTGTGTGTGCAGAGCTGTTTGTGTGTGTAAGCACTGTTGCCCTGGGGTGTGTGTGCATAGCTGTTTATGTGTGTAAGCGCTGTTGCTCTGGGGTGTGTGTGCAGAGCTGTTTGTGTGTAAGCGCTGTTGCTCTGGGGTGTGTGTGCAGAGCTGTTTGTGTGTAAGCGCTGTTGCTCTGAGGTGTGTGTGCAGAGCTGTTTGTGTGTAAGCGCTGTTGCTCTGGGGTGTGTGTGCAGAGCTGTTTGTGTGTAAGCGCTGTTGCTCTGAGGTGTGTGTGCAGAGCTGTTTGTGTGTAAGCGCTGTTGCCCTGGGGTGTGTGTGCAGAGCTGTTTGTGTGTAAGCGCTGTTGCTCTGGGGTGTGTGTGCAGAGCTGTTTGTGTGTAAGCGCTGTTGCTCTGGGGTGTGTGTGCAGAGCTGTTTGTGTGTAAGCGCTGTTGCTCTGGGGTGTGTGTGCAGAGCTGTTTGTGTGTAAGCGCTGTTGCTCTGGGGTGTGTGTGCAGAGCTGTTTGTGTGTAAGCGCTGTTGCTCTGGGGTGTGTGTGCAGAGCTGTTTGTGTGTAAGCGCTGTTGCTCTCGGGTGTGTATGCAGAGCTGTTTATGTGAGAAAGCGTGTCTCTCCCCAGCCCTCGCTGTCTGTTCTGTACATGCTGTCTGACGGGGCCACTCACGAAGCTGTGCACCTGCTGTGCCGGATGCTGGTCTTTGATCCCGTAAGTATGACAACCAGGAGCTTGTGGGAGCGCTAATGCTGACAACGCTGTCAATTACCGTGTGTGTGTGTGTGTGTGTGTGTGTGTGTGTGTGTGTGTGCAACCATGTGTGGGTCAGTAACAGTGTGTGGGTCAGTGATGGTGTGTGTGTCAGTGACGGTGTGGGTTAGTAACAGTGTGTGGGTCAGTGATGGTGTGGGTCAGTAACGGTGTGTGTGTCAGTGACGGTGTGGGTTAGTAACAGTGTGTGTGTCAGTGACGGTGTGGGTTGGTAACAGTGTGTGTGTCAGTGACGGTGTGTGTCAGTAACAGTATTTGGGCGGTCCCGGCAGGTGAAGAGGATCTCTGGGAGCGATGCTCTCTCGCACCCGTACCTGGAGGAGGGCCGGCTGCGCTACCACACCTGCATGTGCCAGTGCTGCTACTCCGTGTCCAGCGGGCGGGTGTACACCCGCGACTTTGAGCCTCCGGCCGAGTGCCCCTTCAGCCACAGCTACGAGCAGAGCCTGCTGTCAGTGTGGCAGGGCAAAGGTGTGTGCCTCCGCCGTGCCTCCCTCCCTCCTTTCTCCCCCGCTCTTTCACTGTCTCGCCCCTATCAAGCCCCCTTCCCATCCGCCTTTTCATCTCCCGCCCTTCTCTAATGGGAAATCACCTCCATTCCAGACCGGGCGAGGGCCCAGTAAATGACGTTGTTCTTGCAGTGAATTTGCAGTATCAGCAAATAGAAACACTTCATTCACGTTCTGGAAACATTTGAAATGGTGGATTCTGGCGCTGTCCCAACATGCGGTGCTGTTGCACACAACATATCTGCACTGACTACAGAAACACAATAAAGACAACGCTTGGTTTGCAGTCAGCTGCAAAACCAGACTTCATGTTGCATTATGTTTCTGTAGGTGATTTCAAGTTAGCACATGATACACACTGATAGCAGTTCATTGCTACCTAACTAGCATTCGGTGTATCGCCGCCGAATAGTAGCTACCTACCAAACTACTTTTTGGCGGATACTAGCTATGAAAACCGATTTGCTGGAATTGGCGGGTAACTTTAAAACCTCTATCGAAACATTTGCTTGTTATAAGAAACTAATTTCAATTTTAAATGCCATATTATTCCCTCACCCCCCTTTCTGCAGGCTGGTCTCAGTAGACCCATTCCCATTGTGGTAGCTGTGAATCGTTGGTATAATCTGATGGCGTCGTCATATTGGCTGGCCCTCCCCGTGTCTCCCCGTGTCTCCCCGTGTCTCCCCGTGTCTCCCCGTGTCTCCCCGTGTCTCCCCGTGTCTCCCCGTTAAGGTCACGGTGTCTGAATGTGCTGTAGTAATGAGTCTCCCCCTCCCTCTCAGAACTCATTCACCGCTTCATCACGGAGCACCAGCAGGGCAAACGCGTGCCACTGTGCATCAACCCGCAGAGCGCCGCCTTCAAGACCTTCATCAGGTGGGCTGGAGGGGGGTATGGGCTGAGGCTGCATTTGGATGGGGTGGAGGCTGCATTTGGATGGGGTGAAGGCTGCATTTGGATGGGGTGGAGGCTGCATTTGGATGGGCTGAGGCTGCATTTGGATGGGGTGGAGGCTGCATTTGGATGGGGTGGAGGCTGCATTTGGATGGGGTGGAGGCTGCATTTGGATGGGGTGGAGGCTGCATTTGGATGGGGTGGAGGCTGCATTTGGGTGGGGTGGAGGCTGCATTTGGATGGGGTGGAGGCTGCATTTGGATGGGGTGGAGGCTGCATTTGGATGGGGTGGAGGCTGCATTTGGATGGGGTGAAGGCTGCGTTTGCATTTGTAACCCTGTTCTCACGGGCACTCTTCTCCCCCAGGTCCACTGCTTGGCATTCCTCCAAAGTGTCTCGGAAAGAGGAGAGATGAAGTAGGGGAAGGCTGCTGGGGAAAACAGACAACCAGGTTCAAAACGGGAGGATACTGAACCGCGAAGTGGAGTAATTTCAAAACTGGGATCACCTGTAAAATGTCTGACAGGAAATTATGTGGTGGAAATGACATGCTAACCTCACGATCAAGGGGGGGGAGGTACAAGGGCACAAAAAAAAAAAATTTGAACATGCTGCTGAAACTTAAGCTCCAAATGTTAGGGAAGTGAATAACAGAACTTAAAAAAAGAAAGAAAGAATAACTACTGATAAATATGGTCTATGAGAAGGGGGAATCTAGTGAAGGTTTCACCCTTTTATGTTAATATTTTACTGAAGCCAGCTGCAATAGGACTCACTGACCCGTACTACGTGTGGCAGCGCAGTGTCCTGCTCCGGACGGCTCTACACAAGTATGGTCCGCAGCTCTAAGTCCCACTGTGTGCTATTCCAAAATTGTATTAAGCAGTATACTCAGTTACATAACAATACATTGCACTATAATATAGAGCAGTATATTGCACCATATATAAGTATATTGCACTGCGCTGTAGTGTCTCATGGTGGCAGTTTAGTACCGGAAACCTTACTGCTGTTAACGGCCCAGGTTTAGGGCACGAAACCAATGCTGCACACTCATCAGGTCTGCATCCGGGCACCGCTGCTACCTGCACACCTGCACCGCTGCGACCTGCACACCTGCCCTGTCCGATTGGGGGATCCAGCTGTAGGTTAGTAGGGTTTCAATGGAAGATGGAACCCGCGTTCAGAAGCCGTGTTTCCCCGACCCGTATGTGCGCCATTTCGGCGAGGACCCCTACGCTTTTTAGAGTTCAGCTTGTGTTGACTCTGGCTACAAAACCAGGAGGTCGCAAGCCAGACTGATGCTTTTACTCACTAGCTCACGCGTTTTATTGCGTTTCTGTAAATTCGCCAAGACGAATCGGTTTCATCGTAATTTCGACGCTTTTCTGAAAGCGGCTCTGTGGCTATTACTGAAGATATTATTTTACACGTGATAAACAGCTTTTCCGAAAACGGGACAAAATGAGTGTTTTGGCTGGGATCGGACATTTTGCTGTCTTCCCAGGTTGGTTTACGGTAGACCACTCGAGAAAATGCAGCATGGTGAAATCGGCATGGTGGAAACACGGCTATGGGCAAGGAGCAGAGGTGTAGGGCACGTTACTCTGGTCCCCTCACCACAATAACCCGAATTGTAAAATGACACTTCTTTATGGCAGTTGGTTGTATTTGATCGGGGTTCTTTCATCGTCTGGTGTTCGTGAATGATTTCAGTTCACGGACTTGATTCTAAGTTTGATTCTGACCGTACTTATAATATTTCTGAAACATAGTTTCACTTCGGTGAGAAGTCCTCGAACACAAGACCTGATGTGTTGTGTTGCATTCGATGTTTTACCGACCTAAAGTGTATTGAACTGGGCTTGAACAGCTGTCCACAGTCGCATGCACTTGCTTGCACGTGCTGTGTACGGGTGTGTGGGGAAGGGCAACGTACAGTGTACAACCGCTGTGAATTATATTTCAATACCTCAAAACGCAAGGGATCAAAAAAATAAAATAACAGACTGGCCTGTGTATAAAACCGTACAATTATGTACTGTACTGTGACGATACCATTCTAGTCTACTGAACTACACTGTACTGTAACCTTATTAGATTTTACTGGTATTCACTCGTCTTTCTGCTCCCTGCACCCCTCGCGTTCGCAGAGGGGGAGAGAGAGGAGCGCGGGAGTCGGATGAGGGGGACGCTGTGGAGATTGCTGCTCTTGTGCTTTATCATAGGGACTTGAGAGGTGAGGTCACCCATCTCAGAATTAGAACCAGGCTTGGCGTGCGGGTACCTGAATTATGTTTGTTTGTTTATTTGTAAAGAACACAAAGTTCAATGTAGGACTTGAAGTGATCAGCTCTGGATCTGCAGAAGCCTGTATTTAGACGGCGAGAAAATGGCTGCAAGACCGGTCGCCTTGGGCAGGAAAGATGCACCGTGATCAAGAATGTTTTGCAAATGTTTCTGCATGTTTATTTATGGAGCAAAAAATAAATCTATTCGACTGCAGTGCAATGGAAGTTCTGACCTATGAACCCTTGGGTGAATAGTGATCCAGTTTGAATTATTTTAGTTTAATTTTATTTTTTGTATTTTTATTTTATTTTATTTTATTTTTCTGTTTTTTAGATTTTGTGTCTGTGGATTGTGACCTTTTTTTGTACCATTTTGATATTCTGTGTTTGGAAGTCAGAGTCTGAGTTGAAGAGATGGATGTGTGTCGTTTTGTAGGATTGTTATTTTTCTCTTATTGTGCGTGCGTGTGAGAATGAAAGGGTACAATGAGGGGATAGGAGAGATGTACAAACTGAAGTCCTGGAGTGGGTGGAACTGTAGAAAATCTTAGATGTGATGGGCATTTTTTTCTTATTAAAAATGTAATATTTGTGTTATAATGAACATGATTCTGATAATGAATAATAATGTCTTTGATATTTTGTGTTGCCATTCAAAAATAAGTTTTGGCTTTTGTTTTTCCGACAAATACTTGAATTTCTTAAAAAGATGAGTGAAGTGGTGAATAAATGATTAGACACTGGACTGGACAAGGTCTTATTGTGCTCTTTCATCAGCTGTGTTAGTTGAGCTCCGTTTCCATCTCTGTTTTTGCTTTAAAGGTCATATGATGCAGACAGTCACCGCCCTGGAATATTCTGAATTGCATTAAATGTTTTGCTCTGTGATTGGTGGAGATTGCTCCTACTTTCCAAGGCACAGTAAAAGTTTATTGGCTACATATTGACGGCTAAGATCTTGTTGGGTTGTTATGGTGAGGACATTACATACTTTTGGTTGATAATTTATGCTTCTCCACCACCACAATTGTTTTCAGTGGCACAGTATTTAACCTAATGCACTTTATTACCACTTATTTTAATTAAGTTGTACTTCACCCAAACATTAAATAGTATGCTTTGGTTTTCTTTGAAAGTAACAAAAGGCCTCGTAGCCTGTTGTATTGAATTGTTGCATTCTCATGGATTTTGTGCTGTATTTTATTCCACAAATAAATCTGGCGGGTGAAAGAAAACCAGGTGAGACAAAAGAAAACCAACTACAGGATTGCATTTATAGCACCTCTTCTAAATAACGTTTTGTCTGAAAGCGTTTTCCTGTTGTTACGACCTTTGATTTGTTTGCTGATTGGATTTTGACCCTTGCCTCCCTTACGACTCTGATTCCTGCGCAGCCCTTTTTGATCTGTTCACCCCAGTGCCTCACTCGTGCTCGACCCTGTTCACCCACCCTGACTGTGCCTCTGGTATTACCTCTAAAGGTATTGTTTCCAGATGGATTGCTTCGTTCCAACGGGACACTGTTTGTTATTTTGCTTTGTTATTTTTCCTGTGTTATTTCTGAAGGTGATCCTGGGAGGAGACTTGATCTCCGTTGCCGGTTGGCTACATGCTTGTCCGGTTCCGAGTCATAACACCTGTGAATTTCATGTCCAACCAACGTGTAAACAAGGCCCCTTAAAGGCGCCATTCTGAACCAGAGCGCCTGAACTGCCTGGGAAGCGCCTGAACTGCCATCTTCAGGTCTCTCCACAGTTCTACTGTTCTGTGGGGTTTCAGTCTGGGCTTTGGCTGGGCCAAGGAGAAGTTCTTCAAGGACCTCTCTGTATTTTGCTGCATACATATGTGCTCATTGTACAATCATACAACTTGAAACTTACACTAAATTCTCGAAATCTTCAAGAGACAGAGACACTGTAGACTGCAGGCCAGGAATGTGGGGCCTCTTTATCCATCTCTGTTGCCCAATCCCAACCAGGAGACAAAATATTCAGGTGCATCTAAAAAAATTTGAATATTGTGGAAAAGTTCATTTTTTCCTGTAATTTTATTCAAAAAGTCGAACTTTCATATTCTAGATTCAATAAAGTGAAATATTTCAAGCCCTTTTTTGTTTTAATCTTGATGGTTACAGCTTACAGCTCGCTTATGAAGTGTTCATTTATCCACTCAATACTTGGTTGGGGCTCCTTTGCAGGAATTACTGCATCAATGCAGCGTGGCATGGAGGCAATCAGCCTGTGGCACTGCTGAGGTGTTATGAAGCCCAGGTTGCTTTGATAGCGGCCTTCAGCTCGTCTGTATTGTTGGGTCTGGTGTCTCTCATCTTCCTCTTGACAATACCCCATAGATTCTCTATGGGGTTCAGGTCAGGCGAGTTGGCTGGCCAATCAAGTACAGTAATACCATAGTCAGCAAACCAGTTACTAGTAGTTTTGGCACTGTGGGCAGGTGCCAAGTCCTGCTGGAAAAGGACATCAGCATCTCCATAAAGCTTGTCAGCATGAAGTGCTCTAAGTGCTCTGGTGGACGGCTGTGTTGACTCTGGACTTGATAAAACACAGAGGACCAACACCAGCAGACGACATGGCACGCCAAATAATCACTGACTGGAAACTTCAAGCTTGACTTCAAGTAACTTGGATTCTGTGCCTCTCCACTCTTTCTCCTTGATTTCCAAATGAAATGCAAAATTTACTTTGATCTGAAAAGAGGACTTTGGAACACTGAGCAACGGTGCAGTTATTTTTCTCCTTAGCTCAGGTAAAACGCTTCTGGCATTGTCTCTTGTTCAGGAGTGGCTTGACACTAGGAATACGACACTTGTAGCCCATTCCAGGACACGTCTGTGCGTGGTGGCTCTTGATGCACTCCAGCCTCAGTCCTCTCCTTGTGAAGCTCCCCCAAGTTCTTGAATCGCCTTTGCTTGACAATCCTCTCAAGACTGTGGTCATCCCTGTTGCTTGTGCACCTTTTCCTACCACACATTCCCCTTCCAGTCAACGTTCCATGAATATGCTTTGATACAGCACTCTGCAAACAGCCAGCCCTTTCAGCAATGACCTTCTGTGGCTTACCCTCCTTGTGGAGGGTGTCAATGAGTCTTCTGGACAACTGTCAAGTCAGCAGTCTTCCCCATGATTGCCCAACCAAGTATTGAGTGCATAAATTAACATACTTACATAGGTCGACATTTCTGTATTATAAGTACTTTTTTGATTGGTCCTATGTAATATTCTAATATTTTGAGATACTGGATTTTTTTATTTTCATGAGCTGTAAGCCGTAATCATCAAGATTAAAACTTAAAAAAAAGTCTAGGAATATTTCACTATGTGTAATGAATCGAGAATTAAATTACTTTTCCGATATTCTATTTATTGAGATGCACATGTAGCTTGCATCTGTGTGAGGGCATCTGTGTGTCTTTCTGCCTCTTCCTCATGTCTCTCTATCTTCTCTCTCTAACACTGCCAGCCTCTGCCTCTGACCCTCATGAATATGCGGCCCGTCTTTTCACTAGAAAGCCAGAAGAGAATTGAATCATGAAAACTGACTGCTCTGGCAGAGCAAATTAGCTCACTGCCACATTGTTCTAAACTTCCATTTCTCAATTACCGAGGCATACTGTGCACCTGGGAACATTCAAAGCTTTAGAAATGTTTTTTATACCCTCTCCACAATTTGTGGCTTTAACACAATTTTATCATGGCGGTCAACAGAGAGTTCCTTGGACTTCATGGCTTGGTTTGTTTTTTGTTTTTGTTTTTTTGTCCTGACATGCAGTGTGAATTGTGGGACCTTATATGCACAGGCCTCTGCCTTTCTAAACTATGTCAAGTCAATTCAATTTGCCACAGGTAGACTCCAACCACAGGTAGACTCCAACCAAGTTCTACACACATCTTAGGGATAACTGAAGCAAACTGGATGCACCTGACCACAATTTGGAGTGCCCTAGCAAAGGTTCTGAATACTTCTGTAAATGAAAGATTTCAGTTTTAGATTTTTTAAATAAATTTGCCATTTTCTCATTATTGTTTCTTGAGTGTAGATTGACATAAGTTTCACCACATGCAGTACCATGTAATCCTAATGGAGGGAAGAAGGGTGAAACTGATGTAGGATTAGATGCCATGCATTTTTAAATATGGTGGGTGTTTTTTTAATTTTATTTTATTTTATATGAAAAATTCTTCAGGTCCTGGAGCACCTGTTAAGAGAGACATCATCATGAACACCAATACGTACCCAGACATTTAAATTACAAAACCATGTAATCCCCATGTGCTTGCAAGATTTCCATTTGAAATCAAGTAAAGATTTTTCTTGAATGCGTTTCACTTACGATTATCTGCTTATACATGTACACATATCCTATAATGAAATATTAAGTGTTTATAGACAAGTGTTTAACAACAGTTTAAAGCTTTTTGTTTATCATGAAATAACTGGTGTAATCGGGTGGTTTTAATGTTGTGGCTGATCGGGGTATATGAGTGGGGAAGATTTAAATTCAAATATAGAATTACATTGCCATTTTACTATTCATTTTGACGACGATATGCTTCCATTGCGGAAAGGAGTCGAGGAGTGAATCGTAATGGGACCCACGCGCCCCAATACGCGAAAAATGGGTCCTCCTTTCCTCCGGTCTTCTCATCTTCCATTGGCTAGGAAAGGAGCATACACCCGGGAAAGAGGATCAAATAAGTGATTCGAATGACATCCTAAATCGCTTATTTGTGGTGTACTGGACAACCTACTGACAATTAAACTAATACCATTAACAAAACCCTCAGAGAGAGCCTGTTGTAGTCTTCTTTGTAGTACCACCAGACACCGACCGTTTCATAATCACTTAGGCCTAGCCGACATCGCGGCCAATAATACATTTGCGGGATCCCATCAGGTCATTTTCTTTTTACTTTTCGTTGGCTAGCATTGCTGTCTGTTAATGTAATGACCAACGAGAAAAAGAGGGGATGTTATGAGTTTCATGTTCAGCCAATCACCTGTCGGTTGCTAGGAGCGGCAGTGCACTTTTAAACCTTAAATCCTATTTGCTCCAC
Source organism: Conger conger (assembly GCF_963514075.1). Classification (NCBI taxonomy): domain Eukaryota; kingdom Metazoa; phylum Chordata; class Actinopteri; order Anguilliformes; family Congridae; genus Conger; species Conger conger. Next base: position 40,063,928 of record NC_083775.1, read on the forward strand.
CTAGAAGCGCATGAGACTGGACGGTAACTGAGTGATGCGCGCGGAGGCTCGTCTCTCAGGATCAATTAGGGCACGTTCATTGATTTTCCCTGCCTGCCACTGAGCCGTGTCAAAATGATAACGTCATTTAATTATCAGCTAACTTGTTTTCAAATGCATTGTTATTAATTGAAATAATATCTAAATTGGATGTCTGACTGTCTACAGTTACCAGGAGAGCACTGTCACTCCTTCATCATAAATCTAGAAGGTTGCTAGCTAACCCTCTAGCTATTTTCGACTGAGCAAGCAGGTTAAGTGGATACATTTATGTGGCTAGCAACTTTAACTGGGTAGATCAAGGAAGTGCTGTTATTATTTATAGCTACTCTAAACATGTGCCTGGCATCAATACGCAAGAATAATTTTAAAAATGCTGTTCAAGAGAAATGGATGCCCCCATCCCATAATAAATAACAATGCAAAATAAGTGATATTGCTACCAAACAGACAGGTGTGTACCGTCGTGTCCAGTAGGCTACAATTATTTAAAATAGGTTACTAAGTTAATGCCAATACAGTGATAAGCGTGCAAACAAGGTCCAGAGTTTAAAAGTCAAATGTCGACATCATTCGATTCGCTTTCGCAATGCATCAGTCATTTTCTCTGCATGTTTGAAATGAGATGACTTCGGTATGGAACCCCTCTGCGGTCTACCTCCGCTACTCGTTTAGCCACTTGCAAGGTAGCAAGCTAGCTAGTAGCCGGGCAGTGGTCGAAAGAGCGGAGAGGAGAAACAAAGGCACGTTATTATTGTAACCTAGCTAACGTTAAACTGCTAGCATGAATGGTTAGTCTGGTTAGATTTCAGTAATCGCGTGTATTCAGTAATTTAAACGGAAATAAACAAAAGCCTCAGAAAGGGATCATGCAAATATTTGCAAATATTTAAAATACAGCCGGCGAGCTACAGGAGAGGGCTACTGTAGTAGGCTATATGTATAGAATACTGAAGCCGGATAGTCAATCGATAACGGAATGCAACAGACACAGTCTGAAAAGGGTAGAGGAGGCAACCGCTTCAATCAAAGTGTTCAGTACAAAAGTACAGCTAAAAATTAAACACCAAAAGAGAGGCTACAACACATGGAATATATCTAGCTAGCTATTTGGCAAAGAGGCGGAAGGATTCAGACGGTGAGATACATATGTGATGGACCAAGTAAGGAAAACATCACTCCAGTCTCTTTCCAAAACGTTTCTGACAATATTTTTTTTGTCCTTCTACAGGAATTCAAAACAACGGCAATGGTCATGTAGACCACCCCACGGATCTCCCGGGCTGCAAATCGCCTCGCCGTGACACGAGTTTCGACGCGTCGCTGAACGGACGCCGCAGAATCCAGATTTATCCCGGTGCTGCTCTCCTCATATTTAAACGCAGTGTTTTCTAAACCAGCCTATTCTCCACACCACTTTAATTCTTCATCAGGTATTTAATCCGCCCTGGTGGTGTAATAGGCATAATTACTCATGATCACTAACGTTATTTAAGAATTCATTATGAAACATCATAAGGTTGAGAATGGCATAACGGAGACGAACGGGCCTGATCCCATAATCGTGCGCTGGACCGGCTGTTAACTAACGGTATAGCCTAACGTTAGCTGTCTGTCGCGCATAATTTTTTATTTTCTTCATTGCTTACTAGTAAAGTCGAAAGATGCATACAGTCAACAGCACTCCTTAATTTCAGTCTGATAGCATACTGCTTTTACTACGCTTGTAATAATTAAATCGACAACAGGCGCGCGTTAAACAATAAAGGAATATTAACTAGTTGGCTACAGCTAAAACAGCGATAATCAACTTGCCATCTATTTTAAATATCCTATTTTGCTTGCTTAATGGATGGATAACCTTGGGTAGATGAGCACTGAATTTTGAGAGACTTCACAGATTTTAGTGAACATTTTCACAAGAGGTCCACCATATCAGCAGTGTTCGTAATAGTTCTTAAGTAGCTTCTGGTATTATACGATTATTGTGGGTTAAAATGCGGATAGATTATTGTGTTGCACCAGCATTGCAATAATATTTCCGTCGGTGTCAAGTTAGATAGCGCATTGCGTATTTTACATAGCAATAGTAGGCTCGATGGTGGAGCACGAATACGGCGCTGACTAGTAGGCAATGTTCCATATGTAGGTAGCAATAGGCTACGTACGTCAACTGGACTAGGAAAAACCCTGTTGACGAGTCGGCGACATGGCGGGGTAACATTAGGGAGATTTGCTGGTTGCTAAATTAAAATCGAATCGATGAGCTGTTTTTACTGTTGCATGTTTAAAAGTCTGTTTAAATGTATGGTCTGGGTTGGAGGGGCAGCCGTACCTACATACGCTATTGCGTAAATCACAACACTCACATGCACACTTTCTGAGCGGGCGTTAACATGACCATGGCAGGTAAATATTTCAAAAATAACACGTGCTTGTCTATAGACCTGTTTGACTGTTGTTGCTATGTTATACATTACGCAGAAACTGGATAATTTAATCTGCAACCAGCGCTCATGGCACAACAAAACAATATTTCTGTCTGTATTTTGTGTATTCTTTTGTTGTCTCTCTGCTTCATCCCCCGTCTTTCCCGTATCAGTTACCCTGTCACCCCACCCTGTCTCTTGTTCTCTCAGCCCCCTCCCCCCCCCCAACCACCTCCAGCTATCCCGTTAATCCTTTTAAATCTCCTTGTTGCTAATGTCAGATCTGTTTTGGTTAGACCCCCCATCCTTTTTATATTTTTGTGCATAAAAAGAAAGATTGACACCTCAAACTTTTAGATGGAGCGTTTTTGTTTCTAAATATACAGTCAGCTCCAGAATTATTGGCACAATTGACATATCATATCATAAACAACACATATAATGATCAATATTTTATGTTCAAACATTATTAATTAGAATTAATAATGTAATTATATTACATATACATTTATTCTTGTTTTCCCATTTGTTTTCTGAAACCATGGCAAAATGATTGGCACTTTTAACAATTATTCTCAATAAAATCAGACAAAGTTACATTGGCAAATATTTGTTACATTTTGCTTAATTTAGTCGATCTGAAGGAACTATATTGTGTCATTCCATCACTTCCTGTTTCACTAGAGTATAAAAATGAGGTAGCATACCTTTGTCATTCATCAGCATGAATAAAGCCAAAGAACTGTCAATTCAGAAGAGACAGTAGTTGACCTTCGCAAGTCAGGTAATGGCTAAAAAAACATACATAAACGGTTAAACATACCACTTAGCACTGTAAATGCAATGATAAAAAAACTTGCCAGGAAGAGGGCATAAATGCACATTGTCCCCATGGATGGTGAGAAAGATGGTGAGGGAGGCCATGAAGAGCCCAAAGATCACGGTTAAAGAAAGGTGGGAGAGGTGGCAGAGGTGGCAGAGATTGCTTGCATCTTGGGGTCACTAAGTCTCAAAAAGACTCCACCTTCATCCCAACAAACTCTTCGAAAGGACAGTACAATGAAAGTCTTTACTGAGCACAATAAACAAAACCAAGCATTTGGAATTTGCCAAACCTAATTCGAATTTTGACTGGAAGAGTGCCGTGGTCAGATAAAACCAAAATTGAACATTTTGGCCATACACACCATCAAAATGTTTGGCAGAAAAAGAGGATTGCATACAAGGAGAAGCACCTCATACCTACTGTCAAATATGGAGGCGGGTAATTGATGTTTAGGAGATGTTTTTCTGCCACTGGTCCAGGGGCACTATTTAAGATAATTGACACAATTAATTGAACAAAGCACCTGCAGAAAATCTGGTGGTCTGCCAGGAAGCTGAGTCTTCATCGTAGATGGATTGTCCAGCAGGACAATGACTCCAAACACACATCAAAATCCACACAGAAATGGTTAAGTGAAAACAACATCCATGTTCTGCAATAGCCATTTCAGTCTCCAGATTTAAATCCTATTGAAAGGCTGTGTTATACGTATTAATCTGGGAGTGCCAATAATTCAGAAACCTGTTTTTGGGGAAATATTTCTATATTTTTGAAAAATGTAAAACTTTGATTGATTCCATTGGATCATTAATAAACCACAGTACTTTACACATGTTGGAAAATAACGTCTGTCTCAATTTTTTAGTTTATGGCACTTTTTTTGTGCATATTCATCAAGGGTGCCAATAATTCTGGACCTGACTGTATATTCTTTCAGTATCCATTATGTTGGTAGTGGTTCCCTGCCTCAGTTCTGGGGGCCTCTTATGTATGCTGGTTATTGTTGCAGCCAGAGTTGCAATATTAATCAAATAGTTCCTTTACCTTAACACAATTAAGCTATATTAATTTTATGTAATTCATATTGCATGATAAGCGCAACAAGATCATCAAACTGACATAATGTCACTGAAGATCATAAATAATCCGCCTACACATGAAAAGCACTTAGTCAAGAAAAATGAACAGTAAGCACGGAGGGTCCCCGGGATGGAGATTTGTTCCCACTGCTTTACTCTAATGAAGGCCTCCTGAAGCACAAAATGGCTGCTTAACTGGGCTATCCGTGTACTACAGAGAAATGGCTCTTCCCATCGCCTATTTTCACCTCTTTTTTTATTTTTCCTGCTCCTAGCTGCACCCATCGTGAGAGGCTAGAAAGATAAGAGAACAAAGTGAGAAAAATAAGTAAATATGGGGTAATCAAGAAAACATGAATGAGGCAAATGGAATGTCCTTGCTTTTTCAGACATCAGTTTGAAGCCACGTCAGTAACAGTCGTGGCAGTTGCGTGGCAGATGGGGAGAGGTGGACCCACAGAACGATCATTTATACCTCACATTTGTGTGAAAAAATACCTCCGCAAAGGATGTGCTCCTGTTTCCTCATGAAGTGAGTTCCTGACTTCCCAACTCATAGAAGGAACATTTAGGGGGTTGGAATGCCCTTACAGTTGGCGGACCTCGATCGATTTTCGGGTCGGGAGCGAGGACAGGAAGAAAGAGAAAAATAAGCGATTGGAATGAGTCTTGGGTCAAGTCCATGATTGACAGCTCGCAGTAGCCCTGCTCTGTGCCTGGGGGAGCTCCATGTGTCCATCACTGCATTGTATCTGCCGGTTTGAGCCAACAGACCTGAGAATTTGTTTTGTATTTACAGTATATTTCACATCTGTCTACTTATTTAGATTTTTATACACTAAAGATGCTACATCATTTCAGTTTTTAGCAGAGGCATGTTGAAGAATACCATGGAGAATATTTAGTCTAACTTCTGCATATTTTGTTTTCTTGTTTCATCCCCATCTATTTGTTGTGCATTTTTCATTTTCTGTTTGTAGACTGAAAGGAAATATTTGATATTAATAAGGATTAGTTCTCAGGGCACAGGTGGAGAGAGGGGGAAGACATTTGGGAAGACATAATTTAAACAAATAGTTTTCAAAATACTTACAAAATATATTTTAAATGTCCAGCGTCTGAAATCATGTTCTGAGAATAATTTGCCAAAATCTGCCAAAATCTTTAATGAATTGAATAAACCCCTGAGGGACGCATCCCAGTGCACCTCAAAGAGAAAAACATTTACAGGAAATAAATTATCCCCCATTTATTATTGGCCGGAGTCAGTCCATTGAAAAGTTCAATGGGTTTTTGAACAGGACACATTTTAGTCAATTCTAGTGGCAGAGTCAGTGCGATGCAGTGCAGTGTAGTTTGTACATTAGTGTTGTCAGGGTGCCGTCGCTGAGAGAGGGATCCTCGCACCTGCGGAGCAGACCGGAACCTGCCTACGAGAGAGCCGCTCTCTGCGGGACCATGCTGGCCCTGTTAGCTGCCGGAGCCGTCTTTTTCCCAGGGCTCTTCCTGCTGTCGAAAAGATGCCTCAGACGCATCCCGGGACTGAGATGGAGCGAGGGCGATGCTGTCATCGTCTCTGCCAGGTAAAGGGGGCGGGGTTATTTATTTACCTTTATCTAACCAGGTAAATGTTCCATTGAGATTAAAAATCAAATGACCAGGCCAAGGGAGAGCATAAAACAAAACAGACAAAGGTTGCACACAAATAACAAAACATTTACCATGGATTATCCAGGTCAAATGTCAGTTAAAAAGGTCTAGGCACAAAGGCAAGATGGAGCCTTTAATGACCCTGGTGTACACCAGACACCCCGGCTTTTTGGAGCTGAAAGTCCCAAGGCCAGGGAGGGAAATGTTAATGCAGTTTGCACAGCCAGACCACGGACTCCAGCTGGGAGCGATGGGGGGTGGGGGGGGATGGACGATGCATGCAAATTCAGTGAAATTACAAACAAAACAGCCACACTTTTGCTGTGTTACTCTGTGCTGCTTTGACTCTATTTGAATAACCACCCCACCCTTTCCTGTCCTCAGACTGGTCTCTTCCATCCAGGCCGTCATGGCGTCTTCAGCCGGTTATATCATTGCAACTTCATGCAAAGACATTGTAGAGGACCAGTAAGTACAAGCACATTTCTATGAAGGCTGCTTTCTATGGGAGGCGTGTGACTCATCATGGCAGCTGTAGACGTTTGTGGTCTAATCGCAATTTGAGTTTGTCCAGCAGGTTGGGGAAAGTGTGTTTGGTACAGGTTAGTGTGTTTGGTACAGGTTGGCAGACAGTGTGTTTGGTGCAGGTTGGTGGACAGTGTGTTTGGCACATGTTGGCAGACAGTGTGTTTGGTACAAGTTGACAAACAGTGTGTTTGGTACAGGTTAGTGTGTTTGGTACAGGTTGGTGGACAGAGTGTTTGGTATAGGTTGGTGTGTTTGGTACAGGTTGGCAGACAGTGTGTTTGGTACAGGTTAGTGTGTTTGGTACAGGTTGGCGGACAGTGTGTTTGGTACAGGTTGGTGGACAGTCTGTTTGGTACAGGTTGGTGTGTTTGGTACAGGTTGGCAGACAGTGTGTTTGGTACAGGTTAGTGTGTTTGGTACAGGTTGGCGGACAGTGTGTTTGGTACAGGTTGGTGGACAGTCTGTTTGGTACAGGTTAGTGTGTTTGGTACAGGTTGGCGGACAGTGTGTTTGGTACAGGTTGGTGGACAGTCTGTTTGGTACAGGTTGGCGGACAGTGTGTTTCGTACAGGTTAGTGTGTTTGGTACAGGTTGGCAGACAGTGTCTTTGGTACAGGTTGGTGGACAGTGTGTTTGGTACAGGTTGGTGGACAGTTTGTTTGGTACAGGTTAGTGTGTTTGGTACAGGTCGGCGGACAGTGTGTTTGGTACAGGTTGGTGTGTTTGGTACAGGTTGGCAGACAGTGTGTTTGGTACAGGTTGGTGTGTTTGGTACAGGTTGGTGGACAGTGTGTTTGGTACAGGTCGGCGGACAGTGTGTTTGGTACAGGTTGGCGGACAGTGTGTTTCGTACAGGTTAGTGTGTTTGGTACAGGTTGGCGGACAGTGTGTTTGGTACAGGTTGGTGGACAGTCTGTTTGGTACAGGTTGGCGGACAGTGTGTTTCGTACAGGTTAGTGTGTTTGGTACAGGTTGGCAGACAGTGTCTTTGGTACAGGTTGGTGGACAGTGTGTTTGGTACAGGTTGGTGGACAGTTTGTTTGGTACAGGTTAGTGTGTTTGGTACAGGTCGGCGGACAGTGTGTTTGGTACAGGTTGGTGTGTTTGGTACAGGTTGGCAGACAGTGTGTTTGGTACAGGTTGGTGTGTTTGGTACAGGTTGGTGGACAGTGTGTTTGGTACAGGTCGGCGGACAGTGTGTTTGGTACAGGTTGGTGTGTTTGGTACAGGTCGGCGGACAGTGTGTTTGGTACAGGTTGGCAGACAGTGTGTTTGGTACAGGTTGGCAGACTGTGTTTGGTACAGGTTGGCAGACTGTGTTTGGTACAGGTTGGCAGATAGTGTGTTTGGTACAGGTTAGTGTGTTTGGTACAGGTTGGCAGACAGTGTGTTTGGTACAGGTTGGTAGACAGTGTGTTTGGTACATGTTGGCAGACAGTGTGTTTGGTACAGGTTGGCAGACAGTGTGTTTGGTACAGGTTGGCAGACAGTGTGTTTGGTACAGGTTGGCAGACAGTGTGTTTGGCACAGGTTGGCAGACAGAGATGACAATTACACACGGCTTACCTGGTGCCACAATTAACACAGCTGAAAAAAATGGATTAAAACACCCAACCACTGACAGTGTCGTTGTATGGGCAAGTGACATTCCCAAACAACAGTCTGAGACTTTAGATCCCCACTGAGCTCTCCGAGCGAAGCCCCCGCACATATGGGGTCCGGTCCCCGCACTCGGCCGGGAGACAGGCCATTTCAGCAGACTGCTCACCCGGCTCTCATCTGCATGTGCTGATCTCCGGCTGAACTGTGATGACGATTTGAATCTGTTCTGGGAGCGCAGAGACCTTTTCAGGGCAGATGGCCTTCACTGAAATAGAGCAGACGTTCCCCCGCCCGTCTCCTCCTACAATATGCCCTCTCTTCGGACCCGTTCCCCTCCTCTCCCGAGTCCCCCTCCTCTCCCGAGTCCCTCCTCTCTCCCTTCTCAGGAATATCTCTCGCAGGCTGAGAAAATATGTGATTTTCACTGGCTCCTTCTATGGGCCAGGAGGTCCTGCTTTGATTCCTGGTTTCCACTCGGACCTGGTCCCCGTTCCTGTCATATTAGGCCGCCACACTGGACCAAGAGGTTTCGCTATTAGAGCTTCTCATCATGTAAATGTGGACAACCAGATTATTTTCCCTGTCACCACTGCAATACCTGCGCCAGCTCAGATTCAGATGTGCTAATCTGTTAGCTCTCTTGTCTAACAGAAGGTTTGTCATCAATGACATGATCTCACATAACAAATTGGACTTGGTTGTCTAATGCGAATATAGCAAGCCTTATGGAAGCCTCCACATACTCCATTAATACACTAATGTATTGCGTTGGCTTATTACTGAATTTGACATTGGCCTCAGGAACAAAAAGGCTTGGCCAGGGCCAGGGCTTGGTGCGCTGGTTTGTGTGAATGTATTGGGGACCTATTCTGAGGGCACTTTTTTAGTGGTTTAGCTCTTTATTGTACAGACATTATGAGACCTACATGTTCGGAAGTGGGGTTTTAAAATTGTTATATTTTGTCACAGTGCAGTACAATAGGAAAATAAACTTTAGAATTTGGACACTAATTGAGCAAGTGCAGAATTGCACTGGAATTCATCCCTGTTAATGTTCTGTTGATCTTTGTGGAGGTACTTATGACATCATATCCTGTGTGGATGCTCATGACATCATGTCCTGCCTCTGTCTCTCCATCAGGCACTGGCTGACCAGCTCCTACATCCTTTTTGCTGTGCCGTACTTTGTATACGACATCTACGCCATGTTCATGTGCTACTGGTACAAGCTTTGGGTCAAAGGTCACGAGATGGACAGCGGCCCCAAGGCTGTGGGCGCAGTGCTGTCCAGCTACCTGCGGCGGGAATTCCTCATGGTCCTGCACCATGTTGTCATGGTCACAGTCTGCTTCCCTGTCTCCGTGGTAACGATCACCTTGGAATTGCGATAACTGGACTTGCTAGTGTGTGTATAGTTTGTGTTGTGTGTGTGTGTGTGTGTGCTCTTGCAGTAGAGCGTACACATGTGTATGTGTGTGTGCTCTTGCAGTAGAACGTACACGTGTGTATGTGTGTGGTGGAAAGGAGATGGGAGGTTGTGTGTTACGGGACGTACTTATGGGGTGTACTGTGCCCTAATGTTGGTGAACCCTTCCACAGAGACACACATAGCCTCACCCTCCTGTCACCCAGCCGTACCCTCCTGTCACACGGCCGTTAGGGACACACATAGCCGTACCCTTCTGTCACACAGCCGTACCCTCCTGTCACACGGCCGTTAGGGACACACATAGCCGTACCCTCCTGTCACACGGCCGTTAGGGACACACATAGCCGTACCCTCCTGTCACATAGCCGTACCCTCCTGTCACATGGCCGTTAGGGACACACACAGCCGTACCCTCCTGTCACATGGCCGTTAGGGACACACACAGCCGTACCCTCCTGTCACATGGCCGTTAGGGGGGGTGCGCCCCTCCCTGCCCACTGTGCCCTGTCACGCCCTTCACCATCTGCTTCCGTGTCTCCATGGAAACTGCCGCTGTTCGTGACAATTTGGAAAACAAGCTTCAGCATGAGTTTCATATGCTACAGAGAGGCGGGGGAACAATTTGTGCGTGTGTGTATGTGTGCATGCATATGTGCGTGTGTATGCATGCATACTATATATATATATACGTGTATGTGTGTGTGTGTGTGTGCACATCCATGCATATGTGTGTGTAGGTGTGCATGTATGTTTACATGTTTAATGTGGAGGAAAGTCAGTCAGCCTCCTTGTGTGATAAGTATGATGAGTGTTTAGCTGTTTGGGGTGTGCAGTCACTGTGTACACACTGTCCTAACTGCGCTGTGTCACTGTGTACACACTGTCCTAACTGCGCTGTGTCACTGTGTACACACTGTCCTAACTGCGCTGTGTCACTGTGTACACACTGTCCTAACTGCGCTGTGTCACTGTGTACACACTGTCCTAACTGCTGTGTCACTGTGTACACACTGTCCTAACTGTGCTGTGTCACTGTGTACACACTGTCCTAACTGCACTGTGTCACTGTCTACACACTGTCCTAACTGCACTAATTCCTCTCTGACGCAGTTTTGGCGGCAGGGAAAAGGAGATTATTTCCAAGGTGTGATGTTCCTGGCTGAACTCAGCACTCCGTCTGTCTGTCTGGGGAAAATCCTCATCCAGGTAATCACTCTCTTCTGGCCTTAATGCAAAGCTGAGCACCAGTTCTGTGTGTACGACAGTAAAGCTCAGCCATTGTATCAATAACAAGCCCCTTGATTTAGTGCTAGACAATCACACACCCACTCAAGCTGCATCCTGCAGTAATCAGTCGCTGCAAAGACAGCAGTAATGCATGTTTGACATTGATTTTTTAAATCTGTGTTGAAAAATCATGCTTTGCTTTTCTTCCAGTTTATAGTCACAAGAGGCCCTTTCAGTTTCAGAAAATCGAACCCACTTGGTGATCGTTGTGGTCCAGTTACAGGACAATTCTGACCAACATTAGAGGTCTACTACAAGACAATTTGAATGTTTGACAGAGGATTGCTTGTCTTTATGAGATGGTCTTGCCATATTTACTTTCTGTTGATGGCATTATATAGCACTAATGCTAAATTGATATGATCAAACAGCACTTATGCTAAATCGAGAATAACGGACATCACAGATTCTAAATTAAAATTAAGAAAGAGCGCTGATGCTAAATCGAGATTAGCACTGAAGCTAAATTAGGATTAGCAAACAATTTCTGATGTATATTGTGTTATCAAGCGGTGAATGGATCAGTTTTTCAGCAGTAGTAGTAAATATGTGCTCCAACCTCCCCACTCTCCACCTGTCTGGCGGGGCCAGAGACAGGTACAGGGACGGGGGGTTGGTGGAGGAGGCCCCAGTGTATATCTGGGTGACAATGAAGGTGTTCTCTCCTCGCCCTGGGGCGAGTGGACATGCAGGGGCCTGCGGGACGGGCAGGAGAGGGGTCACACTCAGCAGCGGGGTGCCGGAACAGCTGAGCCAAGGACTCCAGAGTGACACTCCACTCTTACACTCTTTTTCCTCTCTCTCCCTCTCCCTTCTCTCTCCTGTTCTCTCTTTCTCTCTCTCTCCCTCTCCCCCTCTCTCTCCTGTTATCTCTTTCTCTCTCTCTCCCTATCCCATTCTCTCTCTCTCTCTCCCGTTCTCTCTCCTGTTCTCTCTCTCTCTCTCTCTCCCCCTCTCCCCCTCTCCTGTTCTCTCTTTCTCTCTCTCTCCCTATCCCATTCTCTCTCTCTCTCTCCCGTTCTCTCTCCTGTTCTCTCTCTCTCTCTCTCTCTCTCCCCCTCTCCTGTTCTCTCTCTCAGTACAAGCAGCAGCACACTCTCCTACACAAGGTCAATGGCGGTCTCATGCTGGTCACCTTTTTTATCTGTCGAGTCGTGCTCTTCCCCTATCTCTACTACGCCTACAGCAGGTACCGTGTGTCTGTCTGTCTGTCTGTCTGTCTGTCTGCCTATAGCAGGTACTGTGTGTCCGTCTGTCTGCCTATAGCAGGTACTGTGTGTCCGTCTGTCTGCCTATAGCAGGTAGTGTGTCTGTCTGTCTGCCTACAGCAGGTACCGTGTGTCTGTCTGTCTGTCTGTCTGTCTGCCTATAGCAGGTACTTGTGTGTCCGTCTATCTGTCTGTCTGTCTGCCTATAGCAGGTACAGTGTGTCTGTCTGTCTGCCTACAGCAGGTACCGTGTGTCTGTCTGTCTGTCTGTCTGCCTATAGCAGGCACAGTGTGTCTGTCTGTCTGTCTGCCTATATCAGGCACAGTGTGTCTGTCTGTCTGTCTGTCTGTCTGTCTTTCCTCCGAACCTCCAGTGCACTGATGGGGACACTGTGCTATAGGAGACGCTGTTCAGGTGTTCTGCCTAAATTCCCAACCCTGGTCTTTCAACCTGCCACCTCATCATCCCCTGATTCAATTGGGGAAAAACATTGTTCTTCCCCCTTCCACCTCAGCTGGTGTGTGGTGAGCGTTTTGGTGCAAAAACAGCAGCCATGCATCACCCAGGTGGGTGCTACACATTGGTGGTGGTTGAGGCAAGTTTCCCCCTGAGTGTCTAGAAAAGCGCTACATAAATGCAATGATCTATCTGTCTATCGATGTATCTTAACTTGCGCTCATCAATACTGGTCTGTCTGTTCATTTATAAATTGCTGTCCTGAACCAACCCCATTTAACATGTCAGTGCTATCAGCCAATCATCACTGAAGGAACTCTGTGTGCTGTGTAGCAGGGTAACACCCACACCTGGCACTATCAGGGACAGATTTACAGTTGTGTTCAAGAAAATAGCAGTACAACATCAGTAACATGATGAACCACTGTTATTAGTTGTAGTGATATTTTTGCATGGCAAATACTTGTAGATGTAGTAGTGTAATCGAAAAACAACAGACCCAACTGTCATGCCATGCACACTGCTTGTTCTGAGTAATTTATTCATTCATTGAAAGGGGCGTGTTCAAAATAATAGCAGTGTGGAGTTTAATTAGAGAATTCATTTATTCTGTGAAAAACAGGTGTCATTAATTGTCCTTTATTAAGGAAAAAGGGAAGCAAATGTTTCACACATTGTGATAAGATATATTTCCTTCTGTAGTAAAATGGGCTGTTTCAAACATTGTTCGGAGGAACAACGTCATTTGATTAAAAAGGTGATTGGAGAGGGGAAAATATATAAAGAAGTGCAGAAAATTATAGGATGCTCAGCTAAAATGATCTGAAATACTTGAAAATGGCAACAAAAACCCGAAACAAATGGAAGAAAATGAGCAACTACTGTTAAAACAGATTTAAGAATAATCAGAATGGCAAAGATTCAGCCATTCATCAGCTCCAGAAAGATCAAAGATGATGTACAATTACCTGTGAGTGCCGTTACAGTCAGAAGACATCGAAGCTAAGCTATCAGCAAGGAGCTGTAGCTATTCATCGTTGATCATTTCCCATATTTTGTTTATCTGTAAAAAGTTTTCTTTATTTGCAGTTACATTGCTACGTTGCTCCGTATACATGTATTTGTGCCTTGTAATCTGGACGTGTAGGCTAAACATGCCGTATTATTTCTGGCTATGAAATTACGAATGAGGACATTTAATTTATTTGACTGTGTAATTAGGAACTGCCTTCGGTCTTTAATGTGTCGATATCTGTGACTGCACAAGAGTCGCCATACAGCAAACGTTTTTGTGTTGTGATTTCCTTAGTAAATGTGGCCAGAAGTCTTCTGCCCATATTTGGTCTTCCTGCACCCAGTGGCACTTACAATCAAAGGTTAACACTCGTAAAATGAAATGGTGGAAATAGTAGGCCTAATCGCTCATCAGGATATCTCCGTGATAGACCCACCCGAGTCATGAGAATATTCAGTGGCACAAACAAGAAAACCAATGTCCACCAGATGGCGCTGACAGCTGCCACCACAGAAGTGCTGGGCAGGGGCACAGCGCCCGTGCTGACTGAATGAACAGCAGGTCAGGCAGCAGCTGGGTGGTGACAGAGCATCCCATATAAGTTTATGCCCTCTAATGCGATTGCCCTGCTTGACCGCTTTTCCTTAAATGACTGCACTGACCCCAGCTCTATTTGACAGTTACCAGTGCATTTAAATTGCCATTCTGAATGGCATTTTCACCAAATCTTGTAATCCATTATTATGTTAACTATGTAAACTGTTAAATTCTTATTAAATTAAGTCCAGTTAGTCCATATTTAGTTGTATTCCTGCAAAATATGTTGTCTTTACGTAGGGTTGTTTAAAATGTCCTTTTAAAGAGTCCTCGGGGTTGAGAGAGAAAGACTCAAAGACTGTGCTGATAGATTGCACTGTATCCAGATTGTCATTTACACACAGGACTACAGAAGTCATCTGATGTTTTCGGTGAAAGAGTGTGTACAATACCGTGACTGTGTGCAGTCTCCACTAAGCTCTCCCTCTACATGTACGGTAATGTTTAGTCAAGATCATGGGATCTGGGCTTTCTCACGCCCTGTGACAGTGTTTATGGGGGTTTTTTGTTTTGTTATATTGCCATTTCTAATTGTACCTTTGTATGGATGTGAATTATATCCGCATATAGCATACAGGTATATACACTCACTGAGCACTTTATTTGGAACATTTTTACTTATTACACCTACTTATTCATGCGATTATCTAATCAGCCATTTGTGTGGCAGCAGTGCAATGCATACAATCATGTAGATACGGGTCAGGAACTTCAGTTAATGTTCAACCATCAGAATGGGGAATAAATGTGACCAAAGTGACTGACCATGGAATTGTTGGTGGCAGACAGGGTGGTTTGAGTATCTCAGAAACGGCTGATCTCCTGGGATTGTCACGCACACCAGTCACTAGAGTTTGCAAATAATGGAGAAAAAAAAATAAAAAATCCAGTGAGCAGACAGACACGCCTTGTTAATGGTAGATGTCAGAGGAGAATGGACAGACTGGTCCAAGCTGACAGGAAGGTGACAGTAATGCAAATAACCACACATTTCAATGGTGGTATGCAAAAGAGCATCTCTGAACACACAACGCATTATAACTCTTAAGTGGATAGGCTACAGCAGTATTAGTCTAAAAAATAAGTGTAATAAATAGCTAATGTAGTGCTCACTGAGTGTACATATATATACATATATATATATATATATATATATATATATATATATATATATATATACATACGTGTGTATAATTCACTTTATGTGGCTGACAGTTCAGTTTGTGAGTGTGAAGGGTGCAATACATGACAGTTCTACTGCACTGTTACTTTTCTGGTTGGAATGAGCAACCTCCCCCACCCCCTAACTGTCAGGACAGCAGAGTCAGTGTGTGTGCGAGTGTGTGTGCGTGCACGTGTGTGTGGGTGTGTGTGTGCGTGCACGTGTGTGTGGGTGTGTGTGCGTGTGTGTGTGTGCGTGTGTGTGTGTGTGTGTGTACTGAAGACCGAACAGCACCTGTGTGCTGAGACGGGTGCGTGGGGGTTGGACCCAAAATGCACGACTCAAAACAATGGTAATATAAAGTCCCATCAGGGCTTTATTCGGGACGAATCCCAGGAGCGTAGTCAAAACAAGCAAAGTCCATACACGTAGATCCAGCCAATAAAACAATAAATAATCCGAAAACACAGTGCCGAGGGAAGAGGCAAACTCGTAGTCGGTAGACGTGCAGGGAGGTCCGGTAGCAGGAGAGCTGTCAGCGGGGCAGAAGTACAGGCGGGCGGCAGGCAGGGTCGTAGTCCAGGGCGATGTGGAAGTCGTAACCGTAAACAAAGCAGCGAGACAAAGGTACAAAAGCAGTAGGCGAGGACGTGGTCAAAAACAGACGATGATCAACGAAACAGAAATCAATAAACGATGGTCGAAAAACAGGCTTGGATCTTAACGTGAATCAATAGTAAATAATGCTCAAGAGTTGCTTTGACGGACAAGAGGCAGACAATTTTGCAAAGAACAGAAGTGTGACTGGGCTATAAATACGGGTGTAGACAGGTGTAGACAATTAGTTAGAGAGCAGCAAGGGAATGGAAAACAGGTGCGATGGATGACAAGTTAACAAGGTAATTAGTAATTTGTAATAAACCTATCCTGCCCTAGCATTAGTAAATTAGTAAATGACATGCACAAGAAACATAAGGTAACATGAACACATGATTAGTTTGTTAGTATTACCCAATCCTGATCTAGCGTTAGTAAATTTAGTAAATAGGCAAGGGAAATAGAAACAATTAGGGTGTGAGTGACAGAAAGGGAAAGAGAGAAAGCCGGAATGCAAGGTGTGCGGAAAGACATTTAAAAGTGTATGTTAAACAATGACCAATCTACGTAACAATAAACATAAATCAAAACATAACACTAAACAAACTAAGACGATAACCACTCAACATAACAAGGTAAAATAAAGGTAACGAAAACATAACTAGACATGACAAGACAATTAATCGTAACAAGAAATAAACTAAACAACATGACAAACCTAGACTAACATAATACATGACAAGACAATACGTGACTAAGACAAATGATTAAACATAAAACAAGGCATGACAGACCTGGAACGTGACATGTGCACTGCGTTCCGGCTTGACACTGCTCTGATAGATCGATAGTGGCATTTCTGTAGCGCTTTTCTCACACTCAAAGCACTTTTACAGTGATGAGGGGGGAACTCACCTCAACCAGCGCCCCTGTGTAGGACCCGCCGGGGGACTTGCACACGCAAAGACACACAACATTCCATTGTTGCGAAGTTCGAACAGTTCAAGCAAAAGGAATTGGTGAAAAGCAAAGGACGGGAACTGAGAGGCACAAAGTTTGGTCATCCAGTAAATATCTGGCAAACCAACTCAAGCAAAATAAAGAAAAATCTCTCATCTCAGTCATAAAGTACTCAGCAGGGGAACCCATGACTACACCTACTGAGATTAATAATACATTCCGGGAATTTTACAGCAAATTATACACCTCGGACCATGACCAACTGTAGTAGATACCCACTCCTGCCTGAACCGTGTAGACCTACCACGACTTAACTAAGAACTAGCAATTGAAATAGATGCACCCCTAACACTGGATGAATTCTATAAAGCACTTAACCAGATGCCCAATAATAAAGCACCAAGACCTGATGGTTTCCCCGCTGAGTTCTTTAAGCACTTCTGGGACACAATCCCACTGCTCTTCTTCAGAATGACAGTTGACAAACTAAACTCAAAAATACCACCGCACATGAACACAGCCCTCCTCTCAGTATTACTGAAGCCTGATAAAGACCCAACCCTATGTTCCAGCTACCGCCCCCTATCGCTCATCAACACCGATCTCAAAATTATCAGTAAAGCACTAGCCACCCGAATTGAAATGGTTACCCCATCACTAATCCATCCAGATCAAACTGGATTTATTAAAAGAAGGCACCTTTCAAACAAAAATGGACTTTTCAATTTAATTCATATATTACGATGCAAAAGTTTTAGGCAGGTGTGAAAAAATGCTGTAAAGTAAGAATGCTTTCAAAAATAGAAATGTTTATAGTTTATTTTCATCAGTTAACAAAATGCAAAGTGAGTGAACAGAAGAAAAATCTAAATCAAATCAATATTTGCCTTCAAACCCGCATCAATTCTTCTAGGTACACTTGTACAAAGTCAGGGATTTTGTAGGCATATAGTCAGGTGTGTGATTAACCAATTAGACAAAACAGGATCTAATGATTATCAATTTAATATGTAGGTTGAAACACAATCATTAACTGAAACAAAAACAGCTGTGTAGGAGGGTTAAAACTGGGTGAGGAACAGCCAAACTCTGCTTCCAAGGTGAGGTTGCTGAAGACAGTTTAATGTCAGAAGTCATACACCATGGCAAGACTGAGCACTGCAACAAGACACAAGGTAGTTATACTGCATCTGCAAGGTCTCTCCCAGGCAGAAATTTCAAGGCAGACAGGGGATTCTAGATCTTCTGTCCAAGCTCTGTTGAAGAAGCACAAAGAAACGGGCAACGTTGAGGACCGTAGACGCAGTGGTCGGCCAAGGAAACTTGTAGTGCAGCAGATGAAAGACACATCATGCTTACTTCCCTTCACAAACGGAAGATGTCCAACAGTGCCATCAGCTCAGAATTGGCAGAAACCAGTGAGACCCAGGTACACCCATCTACTGTGCGGAGAAGTCTGGTCAGAAGCCATACCTCCGACATGGAAACAAGGCCAAGTGACTGAACTATGTACGAAAACACAGGAACTGGGGTGCAGAAAAATGGCAGCAGGTTCTCTGGGCTGATGAGTCAAAATCTGAAATATTTGGCTGTAGCAGAAGGCAGTTTGTTCGGCGAAGGGCTGGAGAGCGGTACACGAATAAGTGTCTGCAGGCCTCAGTGAAGCATGGTGGAGGTTCCTTGCAAGTTTGGGGCTGCATTTCTGCAAATGGAGTTGGGGATTTGGTCAGAATGAATGGTCTCCTCAATGCTGAGAAGTACAGGCAGATGTTTATCCATCGTGCAATACCATCAGGGAGGCATCTGATTGGCCCCAAATTTATTCTGCAGCAGGACAACGATCCCAAACATGCAGCCAATGTCATTAAGAACTATCTACAGCATAAAGAAGAACAAGGAGTCCTGGAAGTGATGGTATGGCCCCCACAGAGCCCTGATCTCAACATCATCGAGTCTGTGTGGGATTACGCGAAGAGACAGAAGCATTTGAGGCTGCCTAAATCCACAGAAGAACTGTGGCTAGTTCTCCAAGATGTTTGGAACAACCTAGCTGCCGAGTTCAATCAAAAACTGTGCAAGTATACCTAGAAGAATGGATGCTGTTTTGGAGGCAAAGGGTGGTCACACCAAATATTGATTTGATTTAGATTTTTCTTCTGTTAATTCACTTATTCTGTTCATGCATTTTGTTAATTGATAAAAATAGACTATTAACATTTCTATTTTTGAAAGTATTCTTATTTTACAGCATTTTTTCACACCTGCGTAAAACTTTTGCACAGTATTCTATATCAAATCAAAACAAAACTAAAACAATAATCGCTGCACTAGATGCAGAAAAGGCATTTGACAGAGTAAATTGGCCATTCCTGTTTAAAACACTCAACAAATTTGGCTTTGGAGAATCGTTTATTCACTGGATAAAAATATTATATAATTCACCAATGGCCACAGTTTCTACTAACAGACTAACATCACAGAGTTTCACACTGCACAGAGGGACCAGGCAAGGATACCCACTCTCACCAGCTTTATTCACCTTGTTCATTGAACCACTAGCCGCTGCAATACATCAAAATTATATCATAAAGGGAATCCATACCCCCTCTACACATCACAAAATCAGCCTTTACGCAGACGACATATTGCTCTACCTACAAGACCCATCAAACTCCCTGCATGAGGTCATCAGTCTCATTAATTCATTCTCTCAAATCTCCGACTATGTTATAAATTGGACAATATCAACCATTTTACCTATAAATAGTGCCGACTGGAATGCTACATCTCAGAACTCACCCCTCACCTCCACTAGCAATATCAAATATCTGGGTATAAATATTTCCACCAAGCTGTCAGAGTTGTTCCTCCTTAATTTCATTTCATTAATAAACACAATTGAAGATGATTTAAGTCGTTGGACAAACTTCCCACTTTCTACCAAAAATTAACTACCTCTTCGGAATGATTCCAACCCAGCCCATCACAAAATGGCTTAATTCATTAAACTCCATCACAACCAAATTCTACTAGAAAAATAAAACGCCCCGGATCAAACTTTCTACCTAACAGAAACCCAAAACTCAGAAACTCAAAACTGGAAGCCCCAAACTTCTATCACTACTATTTGCCAAACCAGCTATGATACATCACAAACCGGATGCATCCCATCCAACAGGACAACCCATGGATAGAAATAGAATCAGAATTTAAATAAATTTCCATCTCCAATCTACCATTCCTCAATACTTCTATAAAACGCCACAACTGCTTCAAAAACACTGTCATTTCAACAACTCTGTATTTAGGAATGTATTATTCATATTTTTATCTTTCTTTTCTCTCTTTATTTCATTTATTTATTTATTTTTTATTCTCTCCCCTTTTCCATGCTACCCAGTCAAGGCTCCCAGTCAACAGTCCTGTCTGTCTTTCTATCTGTCTGTCTGTCTATTCACCCGCCTGTCTATCTGTCTGTCTGTCTATTCACCAGCCTGTTCATCTGTCTGTCTATTCACCCACCTGTTCATCTGTCTGTCTATTCACCCGCCTGTCTATCTGTCTGTCTATTCATTACATTTACATTACATTACGTGGCATTTAGCAGACGCTCTTATCCAGAGCGACGTACAACAAAGTGCAAATCAAACACAAGAACACGTGCAAAAGTGGACCTGAGAGGACAGTACAGTTCCGAGTCCTAGTGTAAACATACAGAAATTCAGAACCCTTGAAGAGTACAATCAACTTTCAAACTAGCATACCACAGTTGGCAGCTAGAATACAACAATATTCGCCCGCCTGTCTATCTGTCTGTCTGTCTATTCACCCGCCTGTCTATCTGTCTGTCTGTCTGTCTATTCACCTGCCTGTCTATCTGTCTGTCTATTCACCTGCCTGTCTATCTGTCTGTCTGTCTGTCTGTCTGTCTATTCACCCGCCTGTCTATCTGTCTGTCTATTCACCCGCCTGTCTATCTGTCTGTCTGTCTATTCACCCGCCTGTCTATCTGTCTGTCTGTCTGTCCATTCACCCGCCTGTCTATCTGTCTGTCTGTCTATTCACCCGCCTGTCTATCTGTCTGTTGTTCTATGTGTCTGCATGTCTACACAATTCTGCACACACAAATCACACTTTCCACACTCTTTTTTTTTCTCCTCCAATGTTTTCAGTTTTTGTTATCTTTAATTAATATCTAGTCTGTTTTCTTTTAACCCCCTCTCAAAGGCTTCATAATGTTTTCTCCTCCTCTCTCTCTTTCTGAAATGAACCAATGTAATAATACATATATTTATATTTTTAAAAAAAAGGTTTGACCAGCTCAAGCTATGTTCAGCTGGTTGCTGGTTGACCAGTTAAGACCAGCTCCACACTCAACTTGGTTTGACCAACTCAAGCAATGTTTTGAAACAGCTGGTGGCTGGTAATTTGAAGCTGGTCATAGCTGGTTTTACACCAGGGACAAGCGCATGTTTATCGGTACTGAGCGGTGTTCCCCTGCCTGTCCCAGGTATGCCTCCATCCCCTTCTACATGGTTCCGTTCTCCGTGCCCTGGCTGTGGAACCTGGGGGCCGCCCTGCTCATGGCTCCCCAGCTCTACTGGTTCTCTCTCATCTGCCGGGGGGCCTTCCGCCTCTTTACCGGCTCCTCCCGAAACCGACACGCGCACCCTACCCTCTGCAAGGACCCCCTGCCCCCTCCAGCCAACGGCTACAGTGCCCCCGGCGAGACCAGCAGGCACTGAGGAGGGCCGCGGCACTCCGAGGGGCGAAGGGCGGGGAACTCGAAAACCAAGGAGGGTCGGTTAGGGAAGGCCTCGACAGGCATGTACTTTAGTGTATTTAAAAAAAAAAAGAAATAAAAAAGACAAACCTGCCTGCACACAAATGGATTGATTAGGGCTTAGAGAACAAGTGGTACCATGCACTCTACTGTACTATAGGTAAGGGAGACAAAACAAGGAGGGGTGGACAAAACAAGATGGACGCCACTCGCTATCAGTCACTGCTAGTGTTCAGTCCCAGGGAGGATTCCGGTGGGAATGGGGACCCAATGACGTCACTGCGCTGAGCTGCAGAGGAAGGAGAGACAGACTGGGCAGAGCAGGAGCCCCACTGCACAGAGAGGGAGAGGGGGAGTGGAGAGAGATGTGGCCTGATGCCAGGGATGGGTGCTCTAAGGTAGAACACCCGAACATCGCTGCCTCTCTGACCAGAAGGGCAGGGTGGCAGTGAGAACACGGAGGCTTGGCCAGAGACACAGCACAGGGATTGTAACACAAAATCCTATCGTAGAGAGACAGGAGCTTTCAGGTGTAGGAATGTATCATACTGTAAAGCTTAGTAAATTATTGTAGATAACCAGCTCAGCTTCACGTAGAATGAAAAGCCCAGTATTGCACCGGGAGCGATTAGCGCTTACCTCCCATATAGCCACTGTTGCTCAAACAATGCTATTATTTCTCTGATGACCGTCATCTGCTTCAGGAAGGAGAAATCTCTGATTCTGGACTCCGCCTTATCCACCCCCTTTCTCTTGCTACTGCTTTCCCCAGCACTGTTTTTTATTTTTTTATTTTTGTTATTTATCAGTTATTTATTTTCACTTGTTTGCAAGGCAGGATAACATTCTCTAATGTGATATGCGTACATCTTAATTGCATCTTTTGGTCTCATTTGTAATTTCTTTCATTTTTTAGACTTCAAAGAATGTAACATTTTGTCAGTATATATACTGTATATTCAGTGCAGTCCTTAAGTATTGAACAGTGTCACAATTTCTGTTGTTTCTTAATGATGCTCCAAACTATTTTGGTTATTGTTTGGCCTATGCTTCCGACTGTTTTTTCTTATTTCTTAACCTCATAATGGCTTCCTTGACTTTCATTGACACAGCTCTGGTCTTCATGCTAATGAAATCAGAAACACCTGTTATGACACCCTGAAATGGTGTAAGATGTGTAAAGGGCTGTAATTCTGGCACAGAGCGCCCAATATGGATGTATATACCCTCAAATTAAAGCTGACAGTCTGCACTTTAACC
This sequence comes from Conger conger, assembly GCF_963514075.1. Lineage (NCBI taxonomy): Eukaryota > Metazoa > Chordata > Actinopteri > Anguilliformes > Congridae > Conger > Conger conger. The sequence continues at coordinate 40,086,836 of NC_083775.1, forward strand.
TCATATTCATTATTTCATTTCAAATCCAATTTCCTGGAGTACTCAGACAAAGCAACAGAAATTGTGTCATAGATTCTATATATGCTGACAAATATATATACGTAGTTACTTATGTGTGTGTTTTTAGTTCATTTTGTGATATTTATTTGTGGTTTGTGATTTTAACATGGGTTCTTCATTTTAATTCTGTTTAAGAAGCTCTTTTTTATGGGCCTCCATTTGGGGAACGGGAACAGCAGACCAGGCCAGGATGGGGGAAGTGGGAGGCCGTGAGGGGGAGGCGTGGCGATGTGTTTTCCGTCCCAGTTGAGTGTGTGTCCAGCCTGAATATGCGCTACTCTGATCACGGGCGCTCGGCGGCTGAGCTACTGGGAGGACCAGCGGTCAGCACCCCTGGGAGGCCAGTTAAGAATCATACAGTATTACGTAGCGTGGATAAGGTACAGAATGTAGCTCATTTACAGTCCCCTCCAAATGTATTGGAACAGCAAGATCAATTCATTTGTTTTTGCTATACACTGAAGACAATTTTGAGTTTGAGATCAAAAGATGTACATGAGGTGAAAAATTCTGCTTTTATTTCCTGGTATTTTTATCTAGATTTGTTAAACGACTTAGAACATATCACCTTTTGTATCAGACTACCCCATTTTTAGGCGAGCACAAGTATTGGAAAATGTGACTGACAGGTGTTTCTTGTTGCCCAGATGTGTCCTGGTAGATTGATTGGTTAAAGGTACAAAAGGTGAGATTTTTGTGTTAAAACATTGTGACAAGACCATTGTAAATCCCTTCCTATCATTGAAAAGGCTCACTGACATGTTGACTCACCCTGCTTGTGTTTATAGTCCTTAAACTCGGGTTTCGAAATATAAAGTTGACCGCCCTACACTGTACCAAAACATTGTACAACTGTATAATAATTCTAGCTCATTGGTTGAAAATTGGTTCTAATTGCCACAGCCAATGGTGTGTCAACGTCAGCTCATTCACAGAGAAGGGGGAGGGATAAACAGTGTTGTGGTTTGAAGGTGTTTGTTGCTGCTCTGACTGTTCAAAGCCTGAAATGACCTATTGTACCTTTAAACAAGAAATAGTTCTGAATGTCTACTCTTGGTTTTAGTCTTGGGTTTTGCCTGTGAAGACTGCATTTGTGTTAGAAAAGATAAACCAGCATGAAGACCAGAGAGCTGTCTTTGGGAGAAAAGCAAGCGATTTTGAAGATTAGAAAAGAGGGGAAATTGATCAAAGTCATTGCATAAGCATTGGGGATAACTTGTACAACAATTTGGAATGTCAAGAAAAAGAAAGAAACCACTGGTGTACTGAGCAACAGACATCGATCAGATCAACCAAGGAAAACAACAGCAGTTGATGACAAACATTCTGAGAGCTGTGATGAAAAAAAGATTTATGGACTGATGAGACCGACCTCTACCAAAGTGATGGAAAAGCCAAAGTGTGGAGTAAGAAGGGATCTGCTCATGATCCAAAACATACAAGCTCATTTGTGAAGCATGGTGGAGGAAGTGTCAGGGCTTGGGCTTGCATGGCTGCTTCTGGAGTGGGCTCACTAATCTTTATTGATGACGTAACTCATGGTAGCAGCGGGATGAATTCAGAAGTCTACAAAAACATTCTGTCTGCCAAATTATGAAAAAAATCCTCCAGTAAAATCCTGGAAAAGCATCACAAAAGAAGAATGTAACAGTTTGCCGATGTCAATGGGTTGCAGGCTTGATGCAGTTATTGCAAGCAAGGGATATGCTAAAAAATATTAAGTGTTATTTTCTTTAATTTATTTAAATGCTCACCTAAAAATTGGGTGGTCTGATACCAAAGGTGCCATGTTCTAAGTGGTTTAACACATCTAGGTGTGAATACCGGGAAATAAATGCTGAAATTCTGAACTCTTGTCTTGTGTTCATCTTTTTAATCTTAACCCCAAATGTATTCAGTGATTGTAAAAACAAAGGTATTCGCCTTGCTGTTCCAATACTGGGGGGGGGGGGGGGGGCATGTCCACTGTACTTTTACAGATGGCTTTAAGAAGCCTAATATAAAGAGTCCCCCACCTGCACTCATGATAACCCTGCGTCCCCCAGCACATTTGAAACTGAAGTCATGCCCCTGGTGTATGCACATAGGCACCACAATATCCCACCACCCTGCACTGAGAAAGATTAATGTAATCACCCTGCTAACTGATAAAAGCATGTATAATGTGTAGAGAGAGGGAATTAGTGCCACAAATATGAAAGCCACGTGGTTGGCTCTGAGGCACAACATGTCTGTTGTTTTAATAGCATGAGTGATATTTCTGCTGTCACCATGGAACTCAACACAGTGAACAGCTGAAAAGGGTAAATGTGTTATCAATCATGGTACAGAAATGTACAGTTATTTTAGTTATACAGAAATACACTAATTAAACTGCTGGGTTTTCTGATTAAGTAGGCTTTGATTGGAAGGTGGAAGACACTCCTGAAATCATGTAAATGTATAAACAGACCTTATATCAATAAGTACTGTTGTGTAATGGAAAACAAGCTTGAGATGTCCTATTGCCCCAAGTCTTTCTTACTGAGGGACAGGCGGTTTTCACAGAGAGTATTTCGTCTGATGTATCTTCCATAATCTGTATCTTTATTTATTTTATTTATGATTTTCTTATTTATTTGGGAGGTGTTGAATGTACATATTTATACACATAAATTATATATACAATATTCACTGTATTCCTGTCTGTTCCTGTTCTTTGCTCCATGAAGGCTGTATTGTAAACAATATTCCCTTGACAATAATACACTTTGATGGTCTCTTTTTTTGGAATTGTGAGCTCATTTATCTCTGAGAGTGGACAGGCTGAATCCGGGGTGATTCCACAGGCTAACATTACGGAAGGATATGTATTGTGGGTGTTCGCACTGCTAGTTGGTAAGTTCTTCTAGTTGGTAAGTATTCTTCAAGGGTTGTATCAATGTGATTGCTCTAGGACTCGGAACTGTAGCTACCTCTCGGGTCCTCAACGCACTTGTCCCTGTGTTTGATTGGCACTTTATTGTATGTCGCCCTGGATACTGTAATCTAATGTAGTGTAAGGATATATATAACCATATAATTTGTGGTTTAGCTGAAGCCTTTATCCGAAGTGGCTTAGGGGCCAATTCGCCACAGAGCAATGCAGGGTTAAGGGCTGTGCTCAAAGGCTGCACTGATCTTATTGTGGCTACACTGGGGCTTGAACCACCCGCCATCCCTGATCAGATTCATACCATTGTCACCAGTGCAGACTAATGACCAAAAGTGCTTTATCACTAAATACAGACCGGAAAAGCTTTTTCTTTGTTGAAAGTTTTTAGAGGGATCTAATCTAGATCATATGATGCTGTGTTGTTTCTGTCAGAAAAAAGTTGCAGTGATTTATAATTAATTTCTCAGAATCTGAATCTGAAAAACATTGCCCACAAAGAGAATGACCATGTTGGGGCTGTTGAGAAACTACTTTTCATGTGTGGTCCCAGGCAGTTAAGGGATCAGCCCTTGTATATATTCAGTCACTTATCAAGACATATACACGAGCAAGACCCGTCCGTTCCGTTACTTCAGGACACCTGGCACCTCCCCCTCGCCACACCTGCACTTCACGCTCACGACTGCTGTCTGTTCTGGCCCCACGGTGGTGGAATGACCTTCCTGTGGATGTCAGAACAGCAGAGTCTCTGACCACTTTCAAACGCAGACTGAAGACTCATCTCTTCAGGCTACACCTTTCCCTCCCTACCTCACCACCATGATTAGCCTTGTATATGCCATAGATTATAATGGCACTTACAGTTATATAGTTATATATAGATATTGTTGTATTGTATTAGATATTGTATTGTTGTACTCAGGGTATTCTAGCTGCCAACTGTGGTATGTTAGTTTGTAAGTTGATGTATTCTACAAGGGTTCTGATTGTATCTGTATGCTTACACTAGGACTCGGAACGGCACTATCCTCTCAGGTCCTCTTCACACTTGTTCCTGTGTTTGATCTGCACTTCGTTATACATCACTCTGGATAAGAGTGTCTGCTAAATGCTTTGTAATATAATGTAATGTAATAATGGTGAAGGAATATGTTTAAAAACAGAATTGATTCTGAGACCTGAGTCTATGAGGACAGTTGGATTGATGATGGAATGGCCTTTAGGATATTTTACTGGAATAATACACATGGTTAAGTTGTTAAAGTGAATACCATGATCTTATGGGATCTTAAAACTTTGCAATGCAGTTAGAAATTATTTTGCACAGCATGACTTCATTAAAAAAATTTTAAAGAGTGAAATTAAAACACATGATTATTTCTGTTTGAATGCAAGTCCACAATTCTTATATTGATCATTTCTAAAATATTTGAATGCGTTTGTGGTACAAATATCAAAATAGAGTTAAAACATGGCTGCCCCTGGTCATTTACAATTAATATCTTAGTGAACAGAAGCAAACCTGAACTGTAAATGTTACAAAATGTTAAATATGAAAGCAAGATTGCTTTTTATTTTCATTTTACTGTTCATAAATGATAAAAAGTAAGAGGGCCCACTGCAAAAGTTTGGGAACCCTTTTGGATTATTCTTTGTTACTTTTTTAAAAGATGATTAAGACGATTTACTCGCTAGGGCTTCATTGAGTCAGGTGATTATAATTCCAGGGTTGAACTTTTTATTCTGAAGTAACTCTATGTAACTCTATGCCTTCTAAAGTATCCAAGCTGTTCTGTCTGATGTTAACAACCATGAGTTCCTCTAAACAGTCGTCCAAGGATTTCAGAATGAAGATGGTTCATTTTCAAGAAGGAGAAGGCTACAAAAACTCTCAATGTTTCAAACTGCCCATTTCCACTGTCAGAAACCTTATTATAAAATGGAAGATAAATGGAACAGCTGAAGTCAAGGCAAAGTCTAGAGGATGAAGAAAATGTTCACAGGACAATAATGCAACAAAGACCTCCACGGCGGAGTTGCCAGAACAAACAACCTCAACACAAAATTAACCTTCTAAAGTGTGCAAAAGAAAACATTGGAGGTGGATCCATTATGCTTTGGGGTTGTGTGGCATTCTGGGGGCACAGGAAATATTGTGTGAGTCTAAGGAATAATGGATTTCACCAAATATGAAGAAATTCTAGAGGCTAATGTTCGAAGGTCAGTCCAGACTTTGAAGGTGAAGAGAGGTTCAGTATTCCATCAAGACAATGATCCCAAGCATACTTCAAAATCAACCATGAAGTACCTCCAGGATAGACAGGTTAAGGTTTTGGATCTCAAACATGCTATACATGCAAGGAGGCTGAGGAATATTTCTGAGCTAGAAGTGTTCATGCCTCGAAGAATTGAGGACAATTCCAAAAGCGGGAATTGAACGACTCTTAGCTAGCTACAGGAAGCGTTTGCAAGCTGTTAGTTTCCCCAGGAAGGGTGACAAAGTAATAACTGACAGGGTTCCCAGGGCCTTTTTCCTTTTTTCAAGAAAATTATTTTGAAACTACATAAAATAAAAAAGTAATCTTATAATGTTTAACAATGTTGTACCATTTAGAGGCCAGGTTTGCTTCTGTTCACCAAGATATTAATTCTAAAATACTTTTTGACCAGGGGTGCCCAAATTTTTGCATACGACTGTACAGTTGAATATTTTTTCATTTTGTGCAGTGCTTATTCAGAATGCCTACGAATAAACAATGAAAACAAGGTACGCCATTGAATTTCGTGATGCCCGCAAATATGGACTTCTGCAATCACCTAAAATATATCCTGCAGTCCAGTATTATTGTTGTTATGAAAATCATTGTGCCATCAGATCTGATAATTGCGTTTCCGCAATGCCGGCCACTCCCCGCATTGCAGCAACGAACAAACAAACGTTGAAGCGACTCGGTATATTTTGTGCCAGGAGTCTCATGGCTGATTCACAACCCAGCCTGTTTTTAAACGGTTCTGGTTCAATTTAATCTCGCTAATGGAATCAGATTTCCAACAGGATCGGTAAATCACGTGTGTGTTCAGCAGATACCACTTCCGGGATCACGCCCACGAATTTCCATATATTGAAGACGGAAAGTGAAGTTAGCGTTTTGGTCAAGTCACGCGCAGAAGTATCTTCGGAGAACAATAAAAAAAAAATATATAACGGTAAGACCGGCACTTTGTTTTTAAATGTATAATCTTGCCTATTATTAATTTGAACGTAACTGCGAAGACGGGATGTTTAATGAAATTAATGACCGACTAGTTGAATTATGAAGTTTACCTAGGGCGTTATCAATCAGAGCTTATATCGACATAATCTTTAGTTTGTTGCAGACTCAGAAAGGTACCGCTTAGGCCAATTCAGTTATTACTTCCTCGTTCCGAACAAAAACGAAAAATATAATTGCTCATATCTGCGATTTCACTTGCGTTTTGTGTAGCCTACTTTTTTGTTGTTGAATGTTGTGGATCTTCTTTACTTTGCTATTCAGCTAAACAAATGGCTGTCTCCAAATCGACGCATGAACTCGTATACACACATTCCATACTTGTTGAGAAACGTCAAAACTCATATAATGCTTAATTGCAATTATGCTTTATTTGATATTGAAAGACAGGGAGTTGCAAAACAGTGAGTTTACAATGTGTGGCTTTCTTTTTGTGTGTGATATGCGATATGCCCGCTGGCGCAAATGGCAAGAACCCATCCTGTGTTTTCGACTCTATATCGATTTCTGTCGCGTATTGTTCGTCCTCAAATGAACTCTCCGCCCCCCCGAAGGATCTATTTCCTTCACCTTACGTCATATCGTAGAAGTGGGCTACTTAATAACCATTCGGAAAAGAAGCGAAAGAAGGACATAAATTAACCCCTTGCATGTATCATTCCGCTCCAGCCTGGTGGACAGGCCCTGTACACCGCACCACAATACATACAGCGGCTTCAGAAAGTAGTCAGACCTCTTCAGTTTTTGCACACTTTGATGTGAAAAAATGGCAATCGATAATGACAAGTTGTTGTTTAGAAAATTTTGCATTGGGGGTTTTTCGGGTTTTTCCCTGCAATCTCCTCTTCAGGAGGAGAAATGTATGCTCCAGTCGGTTACTTGGCCAGTCTAAAACCTTCCACATTTTCTCCTGAATCAAGTTCTTTATTGTGTTGGATCATTGTCTTGCTGCATGATGAAGTTCCTCCCAATTTAGTTTGGATGCATTTCTCTGTAAGTTGGCAAACAGAATGTTTTTATATGCTGCTACCATCATGAGTTGCATCAGGGGTGTCAAACTCCAGTCCTGGAGGGCCGCAGTCTTTCATTGGCTAAAGAATCCACACGCCTTGTTCTCGAGGCCTTAATTGGCTGCTGATTGAAAGGGACCCACAAATGCCTGCAGACACTACAGCCCTCCGGGACTGGAGTTTGACACCCCTGAGTTCAATTGTCAACAAAGATTAGTGAGCCCACTCCAGAAGCAGCCATGCAAGCCCAAGCCATGATACTTCCTCCACCGTGCTTCACAGATGAGCTTGTATGTTTTGGATCATGAGCAGATCCCTTCTTACTCCACACTTTGGCTTTTCCATCACTTTGGTAGAGGTTGGTCTCATCAGTCCATAAATCTTTGTTCCAGAACTTTTGTGGCTCATCTCTGTACTTCTTTGCAAACCATAATCTCACCTTCCGATTCTTACTATTGATGAGTGGTTTGCATATTGTGGTATAGTCTCTATATTGCTGCTCTCTTAAGTCTTCTTCGAGCGGTTGATTGAGATTCCTTCACCCCTGCCCTGTGGCGGTTGTTTGTGATGTCACTGACTGATGTTCCTATACAACATACGGAGAATCCGCCCCTTTCTCACCCCCTACTCGACCCAGCTCCTGGTCCAAGCAATGGTTCTGTCCTGCCTGGACTACTGCAATTCCCTCTTGGCTGGCCTCCCAGCGTCCACCATCAGACCCCTCCAACTTATCAAGAATGCAGCAGCTCGTCTAGTCTTCAACCTTCCCAAATACTCACACGTCACCCCCCTGCTTACTTCCCTCCACTGGCTGCCTGTCATGGCTCGCATCAAATTCAAAACATTGGTGCTAGCCTTCCAAACAGTTAAGGGGTCCTCCCCAGCTTACCTACAAAATATCATCAGACCCTACACCCCTGCCAGACCTCTTTGTTCAGCCTCCACAGGCCGCTTGGCACCTCCCCCTCTCCGAAACTCCACCTCACGCTCATGACTACCGTCTGTTCTGGCTCCACGGTGGTGGAATGTACTCCCCGTTGAGGTCAGAACTGTAGAATGTCTCCCCACCTTCAAGCGCAAACTGAAGACACACCTCTTCAAGCAGCACCTCTCCCCATCCCTCCCTACCTCCCTGTGAACCTTAATTGTTGTCTTTCTGTGATTTACTTTGTTTATCGGTATTTTTAGTTGGCTATGTAAGCAGTGTTTGGATACAGTAAATCCTCAAATTGTGTCCGGGATTCTATTTGAAGCTGGGCCTCGGATAATAGCCGGGGGCGTGGTCGATTCGGACAAATAAAGGCCGGCCCCCAAATACAAGTCGGGGTAATATTGCCTACCAGTAGGGCTATCAGCCCATGAGCACTAGAAGACATTGTTTCGATTTAATATTTTATATTGTTGGTTGGTTTAATACTGTTGCCAATGAAAAGTCCTTGTCCTACACCATGGGTCTCCAACACGTTGCTCTCAAGCTACCAGTCGCTTGCCGCCCCCTTTTAAGTAGCTTGCCAAAGGCTGAAGCAGTATACATTTAAACACAATTGTTGCCGCGAGGCATTCCAGCCTACGAATTTAATAAAAAGTAAATCAGGCAAAATAAAAAATGAACTCAATTTAGGCTACTTGGCTACGTAATAAGGTTTCCATGTGTTTTCAGCACAGCGCACGTTCAATGAATGAATGAATGAATGAATGAATGAATGAATGAATGAATGAATGAATGAATGAATGAATGAATGAATGAATGAATGAATGAATGAATGAATGAATGAATGAATGAATGAATGAATGAATGAATGAATGAATGAATGAGGTTGCCTTGGCTCGCAATAAACAGATGGGTGGAAATCCCGACACACTTTCAACTACATAAAACTTAACAGTGAACCATCAAATACCCCCCAGATTTCAGTGCCCATCAATCCCTACATTTAGCAATAGAATCAAACAGTCCAAAAGTAAATTAAATTCCAAACAAAAGTGAAAATCTTTTGATAGCCTACCGGTATGCTGCTCCAAACGCAACGCACTTTAGGAAAAAAAGATCCTTAACTTGCTGTTATCTACGCTAATTTGTTATTGTTCATGAAGGCGTGTCTGGCAAGTTGTTATTTTATGGATTCTGGACTTGCATGTGATTTATTGTGTTTGAGAATATTTGCAATAAACTAAGTCTGTTAAACTGACACTATGACTTACCAAACGGTGTTTCCTGATTAGCCTACACTAATTGATTTCTGAACGGTTACAGGAAGTGCTGAACAGTGTTGGCCCACTTGAAGTGTAGCCTTTTACTTTATTTCTAAGAATAAAATTCTACAACAGAAGCCTAATAAGAAATACAGGCCTGCCTCGAATACAAGCCTGCCCCAAATAAAGGCCTGTGCTTTGTGCAGCCTGAGTAAATAAAAGACCCCGGACACAATTTCAGGATTTACGGTAGTTAAGTTTGGTCACTTTTGCTTTGTTTGTTTGTTTGTTTGTTTGTTTGTTTGTTTGTTTATTTGTTTGTTTAAAGACAAAAAGAAAAAGAAAATTAAAATAGGCCCTGGTCCTTATCTTTGTTGTACAGGTAGCAGTTGAAATTGTACTTCCCTCTAGGGTCTTTCAGCGCACTTATCCCTGGTTATGGGTATGCACTTTGTTGTACGTCGCTCTGGATAAGAGCGTCTGCCAAATGCCATTAATGTAATGTAATGTAATGATGTTTTCGGGTTTCTCAGAATGTTTGTCATCAACTGCTGTTGTTTTCCTTGGTCGACCTGTTCGATGTCTGTTGCTCAGTACACCAGTGGTTTACTATTTATTGTTTAATCAATCGATCTACTAGGGCACGTTTTGGCAACAAGAAACTCCTGTGAGTTGCATTAGTTTTGACATGTGTTGCCTGGCTTGTTTTTTGCAGTATGGTGCTTGTACCTTAATGAAGGGAAATATATGCGTTCCTGAATTGGGACTGGTCCTCGCATGTCAGAAGATTGTGGTCTAGCCACTTATGTGCAGTCTAAGTGCTTACATTGTGTCAGAGGTACAGTCAATATGGGCCAATATGGGTAGGTTCCAAAGGAACAAACAATGCATTGTGCAAGCCTTTCTGTTATCCTGCTTTTTCTTAATGGTTTGACTCCGCGTTTCCATAGCCCATAGTTTGTGTTTCTTGTCAGAATAATTGATATCCTTGGGATACCCCCCTCTTCAGTTCAGAGACCACAGGTTAGAGATAGCCATTGCAGAACATGGTTGTTTTTTTTTTTTTTTTTTTTTTTATAAAACCTAACCGTGTCTGTGTGTAGGGTGGCCTGTGGTGTAGTGGTTAAGGTACATGACCGGGACCTGCAAGATCGGTGGTTCGTTCCCCAGTGTAGCCACAATAAGATCCGCACAGCCTGCTTAGTCTAATCAACTGTATGTCACTCTGGATACGAGTGCCTGCCAAATACCATTAATGTAATGTAATGTGTGGATCTTTATGTACATGCTTGGAGTCAATGTCCTGCTGGAAAAAAATCCACCCATGACCAAGATTTCCTGATAGTTTGTTGAATTCATCGTGCCATTGATGGTGCCTCGGGACCACTGGCTGCAAACATGACCGACCTCCATGTTTGACAGTAGGCATGAGGTGCCGTTGTATGTCAGGTGCCTCTCTTGTATGGATTTCAGCTCAAGATGCTTGGTTTTGTTTGTGCTCAGTAAATGCTGCCTTCGTGCTGCCGGCCGAAGAATGGAGGTGCCATTATTGTATGCTGTGTGTTTTTCTATTTATTATTATTATTATTATTATTATTATTATTATTATTATTATTATTATTATTAATTTTATAATTTTTTTTATTTTTTATTTTTTTTAAGACCCCTTGCCAGAACCTCTCTGCAATTCTTAAACTGCGATCCTTGTTACACATCCCCTCCTTCACCATGTTTCTTACTATCAGTGCAGATAACATGCACTTGCATCCTCTTCCTGGCAAGTTTGCAACCATTCCATATGTTTTTGTGCCTTTTTATGATTGCACACGCAGTGCTAAATGGTATTTTAAATCGTTTATGTATGTGTTTGTACTGATTACCTGACTTATGATGGTCAATTATACCATCTGTGTCTTCTGAATTGACAGTTCTTTACCTTTTCCCATGCTGATGGTTGACAAAGGGATTTTGCATGCTTGTTACCTCATTTTTATACTATAATGAAACGGGCAGTGATGGGATGATGCAATATGATGCAATACTAAATAAATAGCTTGAAACATGAGAGTAAATATTGAAATAAAAGTATAGTTTTCCCTTTGGTTTATACTCACCGAGCACTTTTAGGAACATTTTTACTTTATTACACCTACATATTCATGTAATTATCTAATCAGCCAATTGTGTGGCAGCAGTGCAATGCATACAATCACGTAGATACGGGTCAGTAGCTTTAGTTAATGTTCACATCAACCATCAGAATGGGGAAAAAATGTGATATAAGTGACTGTGACCATGGAATGATTGTTTGTTGGTGGCAGACAGGGTGGTTTGAGTATCTCGGGAAACTGCTAATCTCCTGGGATTTGTATTGTTAAGAATAGTGCAAATGTCTAAAATATGTAAAAGTGCTCCCTATTGTACATTGAGTGTACATTATTTTCCCATGTGCTAGTCCACTGAGCTGAAAGAACAGAAATTGTACCATCTGTCTGAATGCATACGGGCCCCACTGTACCCCACTCTGAATGCATACGGGCCCCACTGTACCCCACTCTGAATGCATACGGGCCCCACTGTACCCCACTCTGAATGCATACGGGCCCCACTGTACCCCACTCTGAATGCATACGGGCCCCACTGTACCCCACTCTGAATGCATACGGGCCCCACTGTACCCCACTCTGAATGCATACGGGCCCCACTGTACCCCACTCTGAATGCATACGGGCTGCACTGTACCCCACTCTGAATGCATACGGGCCCCACTGTACCCCTCTCTGAATGCATACGGGCCCCACTGTACCCCACTCTGAATGCATACGGGCCCCACTGTACCCCTCTCTGAATGCATACGGGCCCCACTGTACCCCACTCTGAATGCATACGGGCCCCACTGTACCCCACTCTGAATGCATACGGGCCGCACTGTACCCCACTCTGAATGCATACGGGCCGCACTGTACCCCGCCTCTGAATGCATACGGGCCCCACTGTACCCCGCCGCTGAAAGGGCGCGTGTGGGGGGTGGCTTTGTGTGGGCTGTCAGACGCAGTCTGTATTTGGGGGAAGAATATCGAGCCCCCAGGGAGACGCTGCGCAGACAGCAGTCAGGAATAAAGGCAGAGGTTTGCATCTTTACATTTTACATTTTAGTCATTTAGCTGACACTTTTAATCCAAAGTGATTTACAAGTGTATGGGTTCTTCAACAAGTTAAAATGCATCAAATCCATAAATAGGCAGTGTTGTGGAAACACTGACACTATTTCTTTGCCTCCCCTGATGGATGGAGCTCGGCTCAAAGCGGCAGGTTGCCTCGTGACTAAGGTACATGACTGGGACCCGGAAGGTTGGTGGTTCAAGCCCCGGTGTTGCCATGATAAGATATACAAGGCTGTTGGGCAAGGCCATAACCCCACATTGCTCCAGGGGGGATTGGCCCCTAAGTAGTCTAATCAACTGTAAGGCCCTTTGGATAAAAGCTAAATGAACTAGTGTAATGAGGGAACGAGGTGAAGAACAAGCGATTGGAATGAGCCCCTGCCTGTGGGACCCGTTCGGCTGCTTGTGAAGAGCAGGCACCAGCCGGAGAAAAGTTCTCCACAAAATGCTATACTATGGCCAACTTTTCAAACCTGCCTCAGAGAAAACAAACACGTATACTCCTCGGAGGGGAAAGGTATTCTGCAAGTCAAGAAATCTGAAATTCTGCATGTCGTTTCTTGCTGCAGCCAGAGAGATCGCAGTGACCCACTGTCCTTGCTGATTGCCAGTTAATATGTCCGGTATTGCTATTATTGTTTTGTTGCATTTCCTAGCTATTATTCATCATAATGAATGTATAAGTGATGAGTGATGCTTTGGCAATACTTTAAATAAAATCTGTCTCCTGGGAGTACAGAAGAGCTGGACATGGGGAGATATGGAAAATGACTTCACCAGCTTTTACTTATGCAACAGGCTGGAGTGAAAGAGACCACAGACGCTGGAGTGAAAGAGTGAAAGAGTGAAAGAGTGAAAGAGTGAAAGAGTGAAAGAGTGAAAGAGTGAAAGAGTGAAAGAGACCACAGATGCTGGAGTGAAACAGTGAAAGAGGCCACGCCCACAAATGCAGAAATTAATAAGTCTTCCCCCTTCACCCTCATGGTATTCAGGCTAAAATAATAAATAATAAATAATAAATGAAAATAACAAATGCAAAGAAAATGGCTGAACTCGTGTAGCTTTTAGGCTGTCTTGCGTCTCGGCTGTCCTTTCCTGCTGCCACCTACTGTGGAAAGAAGCACACTTGTAATTCCTGGGCTGATTCGTAAGGTGTGTGCCCGCTGAACCAGTAGGCGTGGTCCTCAGATTGCCCTGCTTCCTTCCACAAACCCAGCCCAACTGTCAGTGGGGGACATGCAGACTCCATAACCAGTAAAGAAGGCACAAAGGGAAAGGGACAATTTCCTTGACAATGTTGTGTTGGAGAACTGCTGCTCACTGGATTTTTTTAGTTTTTTGCACCACTCTTTGCAAACTCGAGACTGTTGTGCGTGAAAATCCCAGGAGATCAGCAGTTTGAGATACTCACACTAACCTGTCTGCCACCAACAATCATTCCACGGTCATGGATCACATTTTTTCCCCCACTCTGATGGTTGCACATTAACTGAAGCTCCTGACCCACATGATCTACATAATTGTATGCATTGCACTGCTTCCACACAATTGGCTGATTTAGATAATCGCTTTAATAAGTAAGTTTAAAGTGATCTAAGTGACTTTGACCATGGAATAATTATTGGTGACAGACAGGGTGGTTTGAGTATCTCAGAAACTGCTGATCTTCTGGGATTTTCACGCACAATAGTCTCTAGAGTTTTGCGAAGAATTGTGCAAACAGTAACGCAAATAACCAGGCATTACAACAGTACATGCAGAAGAGCATCTCTGAACACACAACGCATAACTAAGTGGATAGGCTACAGCAGTAGAAGTCTAAAAGAAATCTAATAAGTGCACTCTCACCAAGCACTTTATTAGGTATGCATGCATATGTATACATATAAATATATGTATATGTGTACATACAGGATGAGTTTGGGAGTTTTGTGAATAATTTATCAGTGTTTGTTGAGAGATGGGAGGGGGGATAATTGATTAACTTTGTTAGATAATTTAGCCGACATCTTTTTGTGTTTGTGTTTTTTTGGCACTCCCTAATGGCGCCACAAAGACCGACAGTGGTGTTTTATACGACCAGACTGCAGGCATATTTATCATCACTCAGACTGGGCTAGAATGCTTATGAATCATTCATCAACCTTCTAATGTCGTCCTATGGACGACTTGCGCACAACTATGGGGTCGCAATGTATGTATGGAATGTATATGCTAGTATGTGAACTTGGGTCCCTGAAAGGAACCAAATTTAAAATGTGGGTCCCAATATTCCAGAGTTTGAGAGCTTGTGCTCTGGAGTAATGCCCTACTACGTTCTCCTCTCTCCCTCTCTCTCTCCCCCTCTCTCTCCCTCTCTCTCTCTCCCCCTCTCTCTCCCTCTCTTTCTCCCACAGATGTCTGGGAAGAAGGGAGGCAGCCGGCCCGTGGAGGGGGGGGAGGAGGCGGCCATCATTCGGATCCCTCCGCATCACTACATTCACGTTCTGGACCAGAACACCAACATCGGCCGGGTGGAGATCGGGCCTCGGACCTACATCCGCCAAGACAACGAGAGGTCGGTCGCACCTGCATGATCGCACGTTCAGTTGCCCGTGGTTGCACTGCAACCCCAAAGCAGATTTGACACTCAACAAAATGTCGTCCACCAGCGTCAGGTCTAATGGCATGCTAAAACACTGCAGGACCTCGAGAGTTTGATATCTGGTTATTGTACATATTATATACATTATATTATATACACAGAGCAGCTAGATATCTGGTTATTATACACAGAGCATTTAGATATCTGATTATTATACACAGAGCATTTAGATATCTGGTTATTATACACAGAGCAGTTAGATATCTGGTTATTATTCACAGAGCAGCTAGATTACATTACATTACATTATTGGCATTTGGCAGACGCTCTTATCCAGAGCGACGTACAACAAAGTGCCTACCCATAACCAGGGATAAGTTCGCTGAAAGACCCGAGAGGGAAGTACAATTTCAACTGCTACCTGTACAACAAAGATAACTATCCAAACTTACCTAGCCAACTAAAAATACCGATACACAAAGCAAGTCACAGAGACAACAATTAAGGTTCACAGGGAGGTAGGGAGGGGTGGGGAGAGGTGCTGCTTGAAGAGGTGTGTCTTCAGCTTGCGCTTGAAGGTGGGGAGAGATTCTATAGTTCTGACCTCAACGGGGAGTTCGTTCCACCACCGTGGAGCCAGAACAGACAGTAGTCGTGAGCGTGAGGTGGAGGTTCTGAGAGGGGGAGGTGCCAAGCGGCCTGTGGAGGCTGAACGAAGAGGTCTGGCAGGGGTGTAGGGTCTGATGATTTTTTGCAGATAAGCTGGGGAAGACCCTTTAACTGCTTGGAAGGCTATCACCAATGTTTTGAATTTGATGCGAGCCATGACAGGCAGCCAGTGGAGGGAAGTAAGCAGGGGGGTGACGTGTGAGTATTTGGGAAGGTTGAAGACCAGACGAGCTGCTGCATTCTGGATGAGTTGGAGGGGTCTGATGGCGGACGCTGGGAGGCCAGCCAAGAGGGAATTGCAGTAGTCCAGGGGGGACAGAACCATCGCTTGGACCAGGAGCTGGGTCGAGTAGGGGGTGAGAAAGGGGCGGATTCTCCGTATGTTGTATAGGAAGAACCTGCAAGACCGGGTCACCGCCGCAATGTTCTCGGAAAGGGACAGTCTGCTGTCCATCACCACGCCGAGGTTCCTTGCACTGGGTGACGGCGTGAGTGTGGTATCCCCGAGGGAAATGGAGAGATCCAGATGGGGAGAGGTATTAGCAGGGATGAATATCATTTCAGTTTTACCTGGGTTGAGCTTTAGATGGTGGTTGTCCATCCAGCTCTGGATGTCCCTCAGGCAAGCAGAGATACGGGCTGAAACCTGCGTATCAGACGGCGGGAACGAGACGAAGAGTTGGGTATCGTCCGCGTAGCAGTGGAAGGATAGCCCATGTGTAGTGATCACAGGGCCAAGGGAGCGAGTGTAAAGAGAAAAAAGAAGTGGGCCAAGGACTGAGCCCTGGGGAACTCCTGTGGCGAGGGGCCGAGGTGTCGATACCGAACCAGCCCAGGCAACCTGGAAGGAGCGACCAGAGAGATAGGACTCAATCCAGTCCAGGGCTGTGCCACAGATGCCCGTTGCTGACAGGGCAGACAGGAGGATGGAGTGATCCACAGTGTCGAAGGCAGCAGAGAGATCTAGAAGAATGAGGACAGAGGAGAGGGAGGCTGCTCGTGCGGCATGGAGTGACTCACTGACGGAGAGGAGCGCAGTCTCTGTCGAGTGGCCCGATCTGAAGCCAGACTGATGGGGGTCTAGCAGGTTGTTGTTAGAAAAGAAGGAAGAAAGTTGAGTAGAAGCGGCTCGTTCTATAGTTTTAGAAAGGAAAGGAAGAAGAGATACCGGGCGGTAGTTCTGGATGATGGAGGGATCCAGGGTAGGCTTTTTTTAGCAGCGGAGTGATGTGGGCCCTCTTGGAGGATGCCGGAAAACAGCCGGAAGACAGGGAGGAGTTGACAAGGGAGGTGACAAATGGGAGAATGTCAGGTGTGATAGTTTGGAGAAGAGAAGAGGGGATAGGGTCAAGGGCACAGGTTGTAGGGCGGTGGCAGAGCAGGAGTTGAGAAACATCAGAGTCTGTAAGGGGGGAGAAAGTGGAAAAGGAAGGGATGGGCCTAGAGGGGGGGAAGGGCACAGTGAGGGGGGCGGTGGTTGTAAAGGATCTGCGGATGACTGTGACCTTCTCATCGAAGAAATCAGCAAAGTCATCAGCAGCGAAGGAGGACTGAGGAGGAGGAGGCGGTATCTGGTTATTATACACAGAGCAGTTGGATATCTGGTTATTATTCACAGAGCATTTAGATATCTGGTTATTATACACAGAGCAGTTAGATATCTGGTTATTATACACAGAGCAGTTAGATATCTGGTTATTATACACAGAGCAGTTAGATATCTGGTTATTACACACAGAGCAGTTAGATATCTGGTTATTATACACAGAGCAGTTAGATATCTGGTTATTACACACAGAGCAGTCCGTTGGATGTGTGAAGCCGGGAAATGGCAAAATTGCGAACCACTCTTCAGTAGTAAGAATCGGGAAATGAGATGACAATTTGCAAAGAAGTACAGAGATGAGCCATGAAAGTTCTGGAATAAGGTTATGGACTGATGAGACTAAGATTAACCTCTACCAAATTGATGGAAAGGCCAAAGTGTGGAGAAAGAGTGTGGGGAAATTAAACCACACATTCCCAAATACTGCTGGTTATTAGTGGTTATGAAATGATCATGGCTACAAAAACTAAGGCTATTGTAAGTGTGTGATTCCAATCAAGAAAGGATTCCGGTTTTTAGAACGGGTATATATTTTCACCACACTGTCTATTTATGGATTTGATGCGTTTTAACTTGTTGAAGAACCTATACACTTGTAAATCGCTTTGGATTAAAAACGTCTGCTAAATGGCTAAAATGTAAAATGTAAGTGTAAAGATGCAAACCTCTGCCTTTATTCCTGACTGCTGTCTGCGCAGGCCCCTGCTTGGCAGGGTATGCTGCTCTCCATTCGGGTATTTTTTGGGAATCCCCCTGCTGTGTGAGGCTGACGGTGGGTGGTGTCTCCCTTAATGGCTTCCCCAGGGTGTTGTTTGAACCCGTGCGCATGGTAGTGGTTCCGCCCCGCCACTACTGTGTGGTGAAGAACCCGGTTGCCCGTGACGACGAAGGCCAAGTCCAGTTTGACCAGCTGGGACAGGCCAAGCTGCGGCATGCTGACCTGGAGGTCCGTGTGGCGCAGGAACCATTCCCCCTCCACCCAGGAGAGGAGATTGAACAGGTCTGCATCCCTGTCTCCCCTGCTGACCTGTGCCCTGACCCTTAGCCTGTCTGTGTGTCCCTTAGTCTGTCTGTATGCCTGTCTGCGTGTGCCTTAGCCTGTCTGTATGCCTGTCTGCGTGTCCCTTAGCCTGTCTGCGTGTCCCTTAGCCTGTCTGTATGCCTGTCTGCGTGTCCCTTAGCCCGTCTGCTTGTCCCTTAGCCTGTCTGCTTGTCCCTTAGCCCGTCTGCGTGTCCCTTAGGCTGTCTGCGTGTCCCTTAGGCTGTCTGCGTGTCCCTTAGGCTGTCTGCGTGTCCCTTAGGCTGTCTGCGTGTCCCTTAAGCTGTCTGCGTGTCCCTTAGGCTGTCTGCGTGACCCTTAGCCTGTCTGCGTGACCCTTAGCCTGTCTGTATGCCTGTCTGCGTGTCCCTTAGCCTGTCTGTATGCCTGTCTGTATGCCTGTCTGCGTGTCCCTTAGCCTGTCTGCGTGTCCCTTAGCCTGTCTGCGTGTCCCTTAGCCTGTCTGCGTGTCCCTTAGCCTGTCTGTATGCCTGTCTGTATGCCTGTCTGCGTGTCCCTTAGCCTGTCTGTATGCCTGTCTGTATGCCTGTCTGCGTGTCCCTTAGCCTGTCTGCGTGTCCCTTAGCCTGTCTGCGTGTCCCTTAGCCTGTCTGTATGCCTGTCTGCGTGTCCCTCAGCCTGTCTGTATGCCTGTCTGTATGCCTGTCTGCGTGTCCCTTAGCCTGTCTGTATGCCTGTCTGCGTGTCCCTTAGGCTGTCTGCGTGTCCCTTAGGCTGTCTGCGTGACCCTTAGCCTGTCTGTATGCCTGTCTGCGTGTGCCTTAGCCTGTCTGTATGCCTGTCTGCGTGTCCCTTAGCCTGTCTGTATGCCTGTCTGCGTGTCCCTTAGCCCGTCTGCTTGTCCCTTAGCCTGTCTGCGTGTCCCTTAGGCTGTCTGCGTGTCCCTTAGGCTGTCTGCGTGTCCCTTAGGCTGTCTGCGTGTCCCTTAGGCTGTCTGCGTGTCCCTTAGGCTGTCTGTGTGACCCTTAGCCTGTCTGTATGCCTGTCTGCGTGTCCCTTAGCCTGTCTGTATGCCTGTCTGTATGCCTGTCTGCGTGTCCCTTAGCCTGTCTGCGTGTCCCTTAGCCTGTCTGCGTGTCCCTTAGCCTGTCTGCGTGTCCCTTAGCCTGTCTGTATGCCTGTCTGCGTGTCCCTTAGCCTGTCTGTATGCCTGTCTGTATGCCTGTCTGCGTGTCCCTTAGCCTGTCTGCGTGTCCCTTAGCCTGTCTGCGTGTCCCTTAGCCTGTCTGTATGCCTGTCTGCGTGTCCCTCAGCCTGTCTGTATGCCTGTCTGTATGCCTGTCTGCGTGTCCCTTAGCCTGTCTGCGTGTCCCTTAGCCTGTCTGCGTGTCCCTTAGGCTGTCTGCGTGTCCCTTAGCCTGTCTGCGTGTCCCTTAGCCTGTCTGCGTGTCCCTTAGGCTGTCTGCGTGTCCCTTAGGCTGTCTGCGTGTCCCTTAGGCTGTCTGCGTGTCCCTTAGGCTGTCTGTGTGACCCTTAGCCTGTCTGTATGCCTGTCTGCGTGTCCCTTAGCCTGTCTGTATGCCTGTCTGTATGCCTGTCTGCGTGTCCCTTAGCCTGTCTGCGTGTCCCTTAGCCTGTCTGCGTGTCCCTTAGCCTGTCTGCGTGTCCCTTAGCCTGTCTGCGTGTCCCTTAGCCTGTCTGCGTGTCCCTTAGCCTGTCTGCGTGTCCCTTAGCCTGTCTGTATGCCTGTCTGTATGCCTGTCTGCGTGTCCCTTAGCCTGTCTGCGTGTCCCTTAGCCTGTCTGCGTGTCCCTTAGCCTGTCTGTATGCCTGTCTGCGTGTCCCTCAGCCTGTCTGTATGCCTGTCTGTATGCCTGTCTGCGTGTCCCTTAGCCTGTCTGCGTGTCCCTTAGCCTGTCTGCGTGTCCCTTAGGCTGTCTGCGTGTCCCTTAGGCTGTCTGCGTGTCCCTTAGGCTGTCTGCGTGACCCTTAGCCTGTCTGTATGCCTGTCTGCGTGTCCCTTAGCCTGTCTGTATGCCTGTCTGCGTGTCCCTTAGCCTGTCTGCGTGTCCCTTAGCCTGTCTGCGTGTCCCTTAGGCTGTCTGCGTGTCCCTTAGGCTGTCTGCGTGTCCCTTAGGCTGTCTGCGTGTCCCTTAGGCTGTCTGCGTGTCCCTTAGCCTGTCTGCGTGTCCCTTAGCCTGTCTGCGTGACCCTTAGCCTGTCTGTATGCCTGTCTGCGTGTCCCTTAGCCTGTCTGTATGCCTGTCTGTATGCCTGTCTGCGTGTCCCTTAGCCTGTCTGCGTGTCCCTTAGCCTGTCTGCGTGTCCCTTAGCCTGTCTGCGTGTCCCTTAGCCTGTCTGCGTGTCCCTTAGCCTGTCTGCGTGTCCCTTAGGCTGTCTGCGTGTCCCTTAGGCTGTCTGCGTGTCCCTTAGGCTGTCTGCGTGTCCCTTAGGCTGTCTGTGTGACCCTTAGCCTGTCTGTATGCCTGTCTGCGTGTCCCTTAGCCTGTCTGTATGCCTGTCTGTATGCCTGTCTGCGTGTCCCTTAGCCTGTCTGCGTGTCCCTTAGCCTGTCTGCGTGTCCCTTAGCCTGTCTGCGTGTCCCTTAGCCTGTCTGTATGCCTGTCTGTATGCCTGTCTGCGTGTCCCTTAGCCTGTCTGTATGCCTGTCTGTATGCCTGTCTGCGTGTCCCTTAGCCTGTCTGCGTGTCCCTTAGCCTGTCTGCGTGTCCCTTAGCCTGTCTGTATGCCTGTCTGCGTGTCCCTCAGCCTGTCTGTATGCCTGTCTGTATGCCTGTCTGCGTGTCCCTTAGCCTGTCTGTATGCCTGTCTGCGTGTCCCTTAGGCTGTCTGCGTGTCCCTTAGGCTGTCTGCGTGACCCTTAGCCTGTCTGTATGCCTGTCTGCGTGTGCCTTAGCCTGTCTGTATGCCTGTCTGCGTGTCCCTTAGCCTGTCTGTATGCCTGTCTGCGTGTCCCTTAGCCCGTCTGCTTGTCCCTTAGCCTGTCTGCGTGTCCCTTAGGCTGTCTGCGTGTCCCTTAGGCTGTCTGCGTGTCCCTTAGCCTGTCTGTGTGACCCTTAGCCTGTCTGTATGCCTGTCTGCGTGTCCCTTAGCCTGTCTGTATGCCTGTCTGTATGCCTGTCTGCGTGTCCCTTAGCCTGTCTGCGTGTCCCTTAGCCTGTCTGCGTGTCCCTTAGCCTGTCTGCGTGTCCCTTAGCCTGTCTGTATGCCTGTCTGCGTGTCCCTTAGCCTGTCTGTATGCCTGTCTGTATGCCTGTCTGCGTGTCCCTTAGCCTGTCTGCGTGTCCCTTAGCCTGTCTGCGTGTCCCTTAGCCTGTCTGTATGCCTGTCTGCGTGTCCCTCAGCCTGTCTGTATGCCTGTCTGTATGCCTGTCTGCGTGTCCCTTAGCCTGTCTGCGTGTCCCTTAGCCTGTCTGCGTGTCCCTTAGGCTGTCTGCGTGTCCCTTAGCCTGTCTGCGTGTCCCTTAGCCTGTCTGCGTGTCCCTTAGGCTGTCTGCGTGTCCCTTAGGCTGTCTGCGTGTCCCTTAGGCTGTCTGCGTGTCCCTTAGGCTGTCTGTGTGACCCTTAGCCTGTCTGTATGCCTGTCTGCGTGTCCCTTAGCCTGTCTGTATGCCTGTCTGTATGCCTGTCTGCGTGTCCCTTAGCCTGTCTGCGTGTCCCTTAGCCTGTCTGCGTGTCCCTTAGCCTGTCTGCGTGTCCCTTAGCCTGTCTGCGTGTCCCTTAGCCTGTCTG
Organism: Conger conger; assembly: GCF_963514075.1. Classification (NCBI taxonomy): domain Eukaryota; kingdom Metazoa; phylum Chordata; class Actinopteri; order Anguilliformes; family Congridae; genus Conger; species Conger conger. Next base: position 40,109,061 of record NC_083775.1, read on the forward strand.
CGTGTCCCTTAGCCTGTCTGCGTGTCCCTTAGCCTGTCTGTATGCCTGTCTGTATGCCTGTCTGCGTGTCCCTTAGCCTGTCTGCGTGTCCCTTAGCCTGTCTGCGTGTCCCTTAGCCTGTCTGTATGCCTGTCTGCGTGTCCCTCAGCCTGTCTGTATGCCTGTCTGTATGCCTGTCTGCGTGTCCCTTAGCCTGTCTGCGTGTCCCTTAGCCTGTCTGCGTGTCCCTTAGGCTGTCTGCGTGTCCCTTAGGCTGTCTGCGTGTCCCTTAGGCTGTCTGCGTGACCCTTAGCCTGTCTGTATGCCTGTCTGCGTGTCCCTTAGCCTGTCTGTATGCCTGTCTGCGTGTCCCTTAGCCTGTCTGCGTGTCCCTTAGCCTGTCTGCGTGTCCCTTAGGCTGTCTGCGTGTCCCTTAGGCTGTCTGCGTGTCCCTTAGGCTGTCTGCGTGTCCCTTAGGCTGTCTGCGTGTCCCTTAGCCTGTCTGCGTGTCCCTTAGCCTGTCTGCGTGACCCTTAGCCTGTCTGTATGCCTGTCTGCGTGTCCCTTAGCCTGTCTGTATGCCTGTCTGTATGCCTGTCTGCGTGTCCCTTAGCCTGTCTGCGTGTCCCTTAGCCTGTCTGCGTGTCCCTTAGCCTGTCTGCGTGTCCCTTAGCCTGTCTGCGTGTCCCTTAGCCTGTCTGTATGCCTGTCTGTATGCCTGTCTGCGTGTCCCTTAGCCTGTCTGTATGCCTGTCTGTATGCCTGTCTGCGTGTCCCTTAGCCTGTCTGCGTGTCCCTTAGCCTGTCTGTATGCTGGTCGCTCCACCTGTGTTACTAATATCTGGGAATGTGCATCCCCACACTAGCGTTCTGCTCTAGAGAAATTGTATGTCTGTGTATTGTCCGCACGACAGGATAGTAATACAGCTAAAAGGCTTTACATATGACCAGTAAAATGTTTCAGAGAGATGCAAAACAAATTCAAAATCAAAATGGATTCATAATTGACTTCTTAATATGTATTATTTAAATTATTTTTGTTCAATAGTTTGGCATGCTAATCGGCCATTGATATTATCCCATTAACTGGCTGATTTTAGTGAAATAGCCCTAGCCCTAGCTAACGGTAGCTCAGATCTTAATTCTTTTCTTGTTGTAGATTTATTTGCACTACTGGTGGCAGAAATTGAGAAATATCCAATGGCCGGGAGGGGAGGCAAGGCAGTTATTCTTTTGTGTGATTCTTTGTGTTAATCTAGTCAGTCGGTGGAAAATATTATGCACTGTACTGTAAACTATTACGTATATCAGTATGTAGTGTACACTACATACGACTGTTGTGTGTATTACGTGGTATGTGGGTTTGAACACAGCGTCGCTCTCTCTTGCTCTCAGGACGTGACCGTTCTGCAGATTGTGTACCCAGACACTGCGCTCAGGCTGCAGGCCCTGCTGGACTTTGAGGAGGAGGGCGGGGAGAAGAGAGTCGCTGGCGACGAATGGCTGTTTGAGGGACCAGGTCTGTCAGGCTGTTGCCCCGGTTACGTGCTGTGCTGTGCTTTTTCTGTCATTTGATGGTGAAAAAAAGAGAAGGACCAGAAGGAAAAGAACAGATCCTGTGTTCTGTGCTTGTACCCGCAGGGACCTACATCCCCAGGAAAGAGGTGGTGATGCTGGAGACGGTGAAGGCCACGGTGATCCAGGAGAACCAGGCTATCCGCCTTCGAGCCCGCAAGGAGGGCGTGGACCGAGGCGGTGTGCACAGGGTCACAGGTGATTACCCCGCTTATGTGTGTCCCAAAACTCTCCCTGTGTGTGTGTCCCAAAACTCTCCCTGTGTGTGTGTCCCAAAACTCTCCCTGTGTGTGTGTCCCAAAACTCTCCCTGTGTGTGTGTGTCCCAAAACTCTCCCTGTGTGTGTGTCCCAAAACTCTCCCTGTGTGTGTGTGTCCCAAAACTCTCCCTGTGTGTGTGTCCCAAAACTCTCCCTGTGTGTGTGTCCCAAAACTCTCCCTGTGTGTGTGTCCCAAAACTCTCCCTGTGTGTGTGTCCCAAAACTCTCCCTGTGTGTGTGTCCCAAAACTCTCCCTGTGTGTGTGTGTGTCCCAAAACTCTCCCTGTGTGTGTGTGTCCCAAAACTCTCCCTGTGTGTGTGTGTGTGTGTCCCAAAACTCTCCCTGTGTGTGTGTGTCCCAAAACTCTCCCTGTGTGTGTGTGTGTGTCCCACAACTCTCCCTGTGTGTGTGTGTGTGTCCCACAACTCTCCCTGTGTGTGTGTGTGTGTCCCACAACTCTCCCTGTGTGTGTGTGTGTGTCCCACAACTCTCCCTGTGTGTGTGTCCCAAAACTCTCCCTGTGTGTGTGTGTGTGTGTCCCACAACTCTCCCTGTGTGTGTGTGTGTGTCCCACAACTCTCCCTGTGTGTGTGTGTGTGTCCCAAAACTCTCCCTGTGTGTGTGTGTCCCAGAACTCTCCCTGTGTGTGTGTGTCCCAGAACTCTCCCTGTGTGTGTGTGTGTCCCAAAACTCTCCCTGTGTGTGTGTGTGTCCCAAAACTCTCCCTGTGTGTGTGTGTGTGTCCCAAAACTCTCCCTGTGTGTGTGTGTGTGTCCCAGAACTCTCCCTGTGTGTGTGTCCCAGAACTCTCCCTGTGTGTGTGTGTCCCAAAACTCTCCCTGTGTGTGTGTGTGTCCCAAAACTCTCCCTGTGTGTGTGTGTGTCCCAAAACTCTCCCTGTGTGTGTGTGTGTCCCAAAACTCTCCCTGTGTGTGTGTGTCCCAAAACTCTCCCTGTGTGTGTGTGTGTGTGTGTGTGTCCCAAAACTCTCCCTGTGTGTCCCAAAACTCTCCCTGTGTGTCCCAAAACTCTCCCTGTGTGTGTGTCCCAGAACTCTCCCTGTGTGTGTGTGTGTCCCAAAACTCTCCCTGTGTGTGTGTGTCCCACAACTCTCCCTGTGTGTGTGTGTGTCCCACAACTCTCCCTGTGTGTGTGTGTGTGTGTCCCACAACTCTCCCTGTGTGTGTGTGTGTGTGTCCCACAACTCTCCCTGTGTGTGTGTGTGTGTCCCACAACTCTCCCTGTGTGTGTGTGTGTGTCCCACAACTCTCCCTGTGTGTGTGTGTGTGTCCCACAACTCTCCCTGTGTGTGTGTGTGTCCCACAACTCTCCCTGTGTGTGTGTGTGTCCCACAACTCTCCCTGTGTGTGTGTGTGTCCCACAACTCTCCCTGTGTGTGTGTGTGTGTGTGTGTGTGTGTGTCCCAAAACTGTCCCTGTGTGTTTGTCCCAAAACTCTCCCTGTGTGTGTGTGTGTGTGTGTCCCAAAACTCTCCCTGTGTGTGTGTGTGTGTGTCCCAAAACTCTCCCTGTGTGTCCCAAAACTCTCCCTGTGTGTCCCAAAACTCTCCCTGTGTGTCCCAAAACTCTCCCTGTGTGTCCCAAAACTCTCCCTGTGTGTGTGTCCCAGAACTCTCCCTGTGTGTGTGTGTCCCAAAACTCTCCCTGTGTGTGTGTGTCCCAAAACTCTCCCTGTGTGTGTGTGTGTGTGTCCCAAAACTCTCCCTGTGTGTGTGTGTGTGTCCCAAAACTCTCCCTGTGTGTGTGTGTCCCAGAACTCTCCCTGTGTGTGTGTGTGTCCCAAAACTCTCCCTGTGTGTGTGTGTGTCCCAAAACTCTCCCTGTGTGTGTGTGTGTGTCCCAAAACTCTCCCTGTGTGTGTGTGTGTCCCAGAACTCTCCCTGTGTGTGTGTCCCAGAACTCTCCCTGTGTGTGTGTGTCCCAAAACTCTCCCTGTGTGTGTGTGTGTCCCAAAACTCTCCCTGTGTGTGTGTGTGTCCCAAAACTCTCCCTGTGTGTGTGTGTGTCCCAAAACTCTCCCTGTGTGTGTGTGTGTCCCAAAACTCTCCCTGTGTGTGTGTGTGTGTGTGTCCCAAAACTCTCCCTGTGTGTCCCAAAACTCTCCCTGTGTGTCCCAAAACTCTCCCTGTGTGTCCCAAAACTCTCCCTGTGTGTGTGTCCCAGAACTCTCCCTGTGTGTGTGTGTGTCCCAAAACTCTCCCTGTGTGTGTGTGTGTCCCAAAACTCTCCCTGTGTGTGTGTGTGTCCCAAAACTCTCCCTGTGTGTGTGTGTCCCAAAACTCTCCCTGTGTGTGTGTGTGTCCCAAAACTCTCCCTGTGTGTGTGTGTCCCAGAACTCTCCCTGTGTGTGTGTGTCCCAGAACTCTCCCTGTGTGTGTGTGTGTCCCAGAACTCTCCCTGTGTGTGTGTGTGTCCCAAAACTCTCCCTGTGTGTGTGTGTCCCAAAACTCTCCCTGTGTGTGTGTGTCCCAAAACTCTCCCTGTGTGTGTGTGTCCCAAAACTCTCCCTGTGTGTGTGTGTCCCAAAACTCTCCCTGTGTGTCCCAAAACTCTCCCTGTGTGTGTGTCCCCCAAAACTCTCCCTGTGTGTGTCCCAAAACTCCCCTCTCTCTCTCTCTCTCTCTCCCCTTCATGCTTGTTCTCTCTCTCTCCCCCCTTCATGCTTGTTCTCTCTCTCTCTCTCTCTCTCTCTCTCTCTCTCTCTCTCTCTCTCCTTCATGCTTGTTCTCTCTCTCTCTCTCTCTCTCTCTCTCTCTCTCTCTCTCTCTCTCTCCTTCATGCTTGTTCTCTCTCTCTCTCCTTTGTTCTGTTGCTCCGATCAGGTGAGGAGTGGCAGGTGAGCAAGGTGGGGGCATACCTGCCTGGAGTTTATGAGGAGGTGATAGACATCGTCAACGCTTTCATCCTCACCGACAAGGTGACCTTCTTCCTCATTGCTGCATATCTGTAGTTTGAGTAAAAAGTCTGTGGGATGTCTGTAGTTTGAGTAAAAAGTCTGTGGGATGTCTGTAGTTTGAGTAAAAAGTCTGTGGAATGTCTAGTTTGAGTAAGTCTTGCACCACTCAGGGTTTTTTTTTTTTTTTTTTTCAAGTGACTTAATGTAATAACTTAACAACACCATGGAATTGGATCCTTTCAAGATTTTGACCGTAGTTGTATAGCTTATTTTTTAATGACATCCTTCGTTGCAGGAGTTGACCCCGAGAACTGCTCCATTCTGCTTTGCAATGCAGTCAAACAAGCCTTCCAATGCCCAAAAATAACCTGCCTCAAAATGATAACTGCATTACCTGAAGGGGGTGTTTCTGCATGTAATCTTCCATCAGTCCATTTCCAACCATTGACGGTTTTACTTGACAGACTACTTTTTCTAGAGGAATCATACATTGTTCTCACCCGCCCCACCCTGTACGCAAGAAATACCCCCTGTTGCCATTCTAGTAGGAAAGTATTTCTACAGTGCAGAACAGTATTGAAAATGAAAATGAATATAAGTATCTAAGTAAGGAGCAATAACTGCTCACAGCTATCTGTTTGATGCATTAGTGTACGCTAAATGAGCTTTTATTTGGTGGGAACCACATTTGGAAGGCATTCCAAGACTTGTTTGCATGGTCCCGCGTCACTATTCTGTGTTGCAAAGCAGTGTGGAGCGGTTGCCAGGGTGACCCATACTCCACAAAGAAAGACGTGACGAAACGATTATCAAAACTGATCAGCATGGTGGAATTAGTTTGTAAATGTGGGTCCAAATGGGTCAGAAAATGCAAGTTATCCTTTAAATCTTCTATGCGTCCAATACCTGTCCAATACACACTGAGGGTGTCTGTGCCCGTGTGTCTGTGCCCGTGTGTCTGTGCCCGTGTGTCTGTGCTGAGCGTGTCTGTGCTCGTGTGTGGTTGCGTCTGCACCCCGCTGAGCGTGTGTGGTTGTGTCTGCACCCCGCTGAGCGTGTGTGGTTGTGTCTGCACCCCGCTGAGCGTGTGTGGTTGTGTCTGCACCCCGCTGAGCGTGTGTGGTTGTGTCTGCACCCCGCTGAGCGTGTGTGGTTGTGTCTGCACCCCGCTGAGCGTGTGTGGTTGTGTCTGCACCCCGCTGAGCGTGTGTGGTTGTGTCTGCACCCCGCTGAGCGTGTGTGGTTGTGTCTGCACCCCGCTGAGCGTGTGTGGTTGTGTCTGCACCCCGCTGAGCGTGTGTGGTTGTGTCTGCACCCCGCTGAGCGTGTGCGGTTGTGTCTGCACCCCGCTGAGCGTGTGTGGTTGTGTCTGCACCCCGCTGAGCGTGTGTGGTTGTGTCTGCACCCCGCTGAGCGTGTGCGGTTGTGTCTGCACCCCGCTCAGCGTGTGCGGTTGTGTCTGCACCCCGCTGAGCGTGTGCGGTTGTGTCTGCACCCCGCTCAGCGTGTGCGGTTGTGTCTGCACCCCGCTGAGCGTGCCTCTCCTCGGTCTCTCAGAAAGCTCTGCACGTGCGGGCCTTGCGGCCGTTCCGGGCTGAGGGCGGGCGGGACCGGCGCACGGGGGAGGAGTGGCTGGTCACCCTGGAAGACCGCGAGGTCCACATCCCGTCCGTGTCCGAGGAGGTGGTGGGCGTGGTGGAGGTGACGGTGCTGAGCTCCCGGCAGTACTGCGTGGTGCTGGACCCGGTGGGAGCTGACGGCAAGCCCCAGCTGGGCCAGAAACGCGTGGTCAAGGTGAGGGAATCCACCGTGCCTGCGTTCCCCTCCTCTCCAGTGACGGTGGAAAGTGTCCATGGGCCTACCTCTGTAACCATGGGCCTACCTCTGTGTCCATGGGCCTACCTCTGTGTCCATGGGCCTACCTCTGTGTCCATGGGCCTACCTCTGTGTCCATGGGCCTACCTCTGTGTCCATGGGCCTACCTCTGTAACCATGGGCCTACCTCTGTAACCATGGGCCTACCTCTGTAACCATGGGCCTACCTGCGTGCCCGTCTGCGTGCTGGTTTTTGTTCCAATCTTTAGTTTTAGTTTTCCAACAGTTCTATAAACTGGTTCACTCCTGTACAGTCAAATATTTAGAATACACTTGTAGTCTGTGGCTGTAACTGTTGCTTATACAGTAAAAATGGCAGTTCATGATATGATTGAACTCTTTCAATGATTAAGAGCAGGACTTATGACACTGATCGGCCCTCGTTCTGCACCCTGCCATAGACTCATTCCAATCGCTTATTGTAGTGGGATCTAAAGAGACGCTTTTGTTAAATTGGGTTTCCCAAACACATTCAATATGTTGTACGAGGAATTAAGAGGCTTTCAGGAAACACACCGCAGATCTGCTCGTAATAACTGACAGGGTGCCTGTATTGCTGTTAACTGTCAGGGCCCAGGTGTGATGGCGCTGCAGAGAGCAGGAGTTTATAAATAACTAGTAAATAAAAGTAAGTAAATAAAGCCGGAGACTAAAGTTACATCCTAACACCGCACGCTTGAGAGATTAACTTTTGCTTCTAATGTGAAAGCTGCACTTGTATTTTGTTTGTATATAATTTAGTAAAATGTGTGTGCGTGTGCGTGTGCGTGTGCGTGTGCGTGTGTATGTGTGTGTGTATGTGTGTGTGCGTTCAGGGGGAGAAGTCGTTCTTCCTCCAGCCCGGGGAGACTCTGGAGCAGGGGATCCAGGATGTCTACGTCCTGTCTGAGGAGGAGGGCCTGGTGCTGCGAGCCGTGGAGGCCTTCCTGGACACTGACGGGGTGAGGAAGAAACGCAAAGGAGGAAGAGGAAGGGAGGGAGAGATTGAGAAGGAAAAGAGGAGGAAGACCAAACCGGAGGCAGTTGCTGTGCACAGTGGAAAGGTGCGTGTGAGGGGAGGGGAGGAAAGAGGGAGGAAAGAGGGATTTGGGGGGATTTCACTTTAGCATTAGCAACACCTTCAGTTCACCTTCAGTGAATTACCAGAGACGCTCTGAGCAGCCACGGGCCGGACACCCACGGCTTTACTCCTGGAGAAGGTTTCAGAAACGGGGAATGCGCTCTAGCAGTGGAATTGAGGTTGTTTTTTTGAAAGAACCGTCTTGTGTAACCTCCTCCCAAAAGCTCTGTGCCCCTCCTGTGACTTCCTTTCTTTTCCTCCGTTTAACCTCCGTTCGGCCTCCCTCCATCCCTCCTCCTCCCTCCCTCCCTCCCTCCATCCCTCCCTTTATTCCTCCCTTCATTCCTCCATCTGCTGCTCTTCCACCCGTTGGCTCAGTACACCAAGCTGTCCCTTCTCCTCTGTCTTAGCCCTCTGACCCTGCTCTTCATGCTCTCTCTCTCCCCCTCTCTCCCCCTCTCTCCCCCTCTCTCCCCCTCTCTTCCCCTCTCTCCCCCTCTCTCCCTCTGTCAGGCTGAAGAGGAGGAGTCCGGGGAGGGGGAGGGTGGTTTGGGCGAGGGGCAGGTCCTCCGGCGCCCGGGGGACCGCTGGATGCTGCGGGGGCCGATGGAGTACGTGCCCCCTGCCAGCGTGGAGGTGCTGTTGCGGCGCGAGGCCATCCCGCTGGATGAGAACGAGGGCATCTACGTGCGGGACATGAAGACCGGGAAGGTGAGGCCCGCGTTCAGCACCCCTGCTTCACACTGACCGGCGTAGCGCCATGGTGGCTGACTGCAGCTACATATGAATGAGTCTCACCAGTTGTGCTGCATTGTGGGCAGGTCCGCGCTGTGATTGGCCACACCTACATGCTGACGCAGGATGAGGAGCTGTGGGAGAAGGAGCTGCCGCAGAACGTGGAGCTGCTCCTGCAGTCTGGCCGGGACGCCCTGGCCGACCGCGGCCGCAGGGGTTCCCCGCTGGTGGAGGCCCCTCCCAGAGACAGAACCAGGGTTGTGACCTATAGAGTCCCCCATAATGCCGCGCTGCAGGTCTATGACTACCGAGAGAAGTCAGCCAGGTAGCCCCCTCCCCCGCTGTTCTGCCCCCCCCCCCCGCTGTTCTGCCCTCTCCTCTCCCCCCCCCCCCCCCGCTGTTCTGCCCTCTCCTCTCCCCCCCCTGCTGTTCTGCCCTCTCCTCTCCCCCCCGCTGTTCTGCCCTCCCCCCTCCACTGTTCTGCCCTCCCCCCCGCTGTTCTGCCCTCTCCTCTCCCCCCCCCCGCTGTTCTGCCCTCTCCTCTCCCCCCCCGCTGTTCTGCCCTCTCCTCTCCCTCCCCCCGCTGTTCTGCCCTCTCCTCTCCCTCCCCCCGCTGTTCTGCCCTCTCCTCCCCCGCCGCTGTTCTGCCCTCTCCTCTCCCCCCCCGCTGTTCTGCCCTCTCCTCTCCCTCCCCCCGCTGTTCTGCCCTCTCCTCCCCCCCGCTGTTCTGCCCTTTCCTCTCCCCTCCCGCTGTTCTGCCCTCTCCTCTCCCCCCGCTGTTCTGCCCCCTCCTCCCCCGCCGCTGTTCTGCCCTCTCCTCTCCCCCCCCGCTGTTCTGCCCTCTCCTCTCCCTCCCCCCGCTGTTCTGCCCTCTCCTCCCCCCCGCTGTTCTGCCCTTTCCTCTCCCCTCCCGCTGTTCTGCCCTCTCCTCTCCCCCCCGCTGTTCTGCCCTCTCCTCTCCCCCCCTGCTGTTCTGCCCTCTCCTCTCCCCCCCGCTGTTCTGCCCTCTCCTCTCCCCCCCTGCTGTTCTGCCCTCTCCTCTCCCCCCCCGCTGTTCTGCCCTCTCCTCTCCCCCCCGCTGTTCTGCCCTCTCCTCTCCCCCCCCCGCTGTTCTGCCCTCTCCTCTCCCCCCCCCGCTGTTCTGCCCTCTCCTCTCCCCCCCCCGCTGGTCTGCCCTCTCCCCCCCCCCCCCCCCCCGCTGGTCTGCCCTCTCCTCTCCCCCCCCCCGCTGTCCTGCCCTCTCCTCCCCCCCCCCCCCGCTGTCCTGCCCTCTCCTCCCCCCCCCCCCCGCTGTTCTGCCCTCTCCTCTACCCCCCCCGCTGTGCTGCCCTCTCCTCCCCCCCCCCCGCTGTTCTGCCCTCTCCTCTCCCCCCCCGCTGTTCTGCCCTCTCCTCTACCCCCCCCCCCGCTGTCCTGCCCTCTCCTCCCCCCCCCCCCCGCTGTCCTGCCCTCTCCTCCCCCCCCCCCCGCTGTTCTGCCCTCTCCTCTGCCCCCCCGCTGTTCTGCCCTCTCCTCTGCCCCCCCCCGCTGTTCTGTCCTCACAAGCACAGGGATTTGGCAGCGTTGTAAATGGTCCTCCGTCTTCTCTCTGCACCCCTCTCCTTAAATTGGGACTTGCCAATATTCTCCATATTCTGCCTTTTATCTTCAGGACAAAATCTAGTGTGTTATTTCTGTGCCTCTTAACTACTTGCATTGTAATATTACGATGATGCCATGTATTACATGGTCAGTCTGTTCTGTTGTAGTCCATGTCTAACAGAGAGATGGGTCTGAAATGTGTGTCTCTGGCCCTGCCAGGGTGGTGTTTGGGCCGGACAGGGTGATGCTGGCCCCTGACGAGCAGTTCACCGTCCTCTCCCTGTCAGGGGACAAACCCAAACGGCCCAACGTCATCAAGGCCATCTGCCTTCTGCTGGGGCCCGACTTCTGCACTGACATCATCACCATAGAGACGGCTGACCACGCCCGTCTGCAACTGCAGCTTTCTTACAACTGGTATTCTCTGTCTGCCGCCTCTGTCTGTTAGCCCAACACCCTCCCAGTGCAGTAAAGAGTCATTCCACACCGAGTGAACCAGTGGGTCCCACCTTATGTTCTCACACCCGTCTCGGGCATACATCTTGTTTTTTATGAGTTATGAAAGATTGCGGTTTTTTCTTAGATTTTTTATTATTATTATTTTTTTTTTTAATGTCTGAGTTATGCCTTTTAAAAAAACAAAAATAATAGCAGAAAATACACTCGTGTACATTTTCAGAAGCCTGTAAATCCTGCTCAAATTGTGACTGCAGCGAAGGTCAGTTTCACAAATGTACCTTTACAAGTCTATAAATCCTGTTCGGCAAAACACTCTACGCACTTCCTAAAAAAACTTCAAACCCCAGTTCTGTCACTATAAATATGCAAAAAGTGCACTTATAACAGCATATTTTAGCATCTTTGGACACATTATTTATTATTATTTTTATAATAATAAAGCACATTATTATTGACTCATTATTTCATATTTCAGCGTTGGAGGCAACAGACAATCACAAATCCCCCCCCCCCCCCCCCCACCCCACCAATTTTTGTGATGATACCTTTATTAGAAGAGGAGTTACAGGTTGTTCTAAAATAAAATGCTAATTGTATTGTTTGCTATTATTGATGTTTTGAAGCGAGCCATAACTCAAAACCTATGTGGAATTCACAGAAAATAAAAAAGCAACAAATATTGACAATTACAAGAAAATCAGAGAGAGGTGGGAGTTTTTTCAGAAGTTTTCACATGGAATGCCTCTAAAGCTATTCTATGTAGTGTGTGCACTCCGGTTTTGATGGGTAGACTAGGCTGTGAGCTTGCTCACCATTTGTTTGTTGCATAGAGTAGTGAGTTCATCTCCATGGCTACACCATACTGTGTGTGTGTGTGTGTGTGTCTAATGTAGACATTGACTCATGAGCTCACGTAATTTGTCATGCAGGCCCTTTCACATCTGTCATGCGGTTTAGCTGCTCCGCAGGTTTGGTTAGATCAGGGCTGTCAAACCAGTCCTGTAGGGCTGCAGTGTCTCCTGGTTAGTGGTGCATTTCAGCACGAGTGATGAATTTAAGTCTGTCGTTGGCTAAAGTGTCTGCACACCTTGCTCTCAAGGCCTTAATTGGCTACTGTAGCAGTTCGCATTAGGCCTGCTCTGCTGCTCCCTGTAACTGTTAGCATTAGCCCCATTGAGGAGGCCATGAATACCTGCAGACACTGCGGCCCTCCAGGACTGGAGTTAAACCTGCAGACACAGTGCCCCCTCCAGGACTGGAGTTAAACCTGCAGACACAGTGCCCCCTCCAGGACTGGAGTTACACCTGCAGACACTGCGGCCCTCCAGGACTGGAGTTACACCTGCAGACACTGCGGCCCTCCAGGACTGGAGTTAGACCTGCAGACACTGCGGCCCTCCAGGACTGGAGTTACACCTGCAGACACTGCGGCCCTCCAGGACTGGAGTTAGACCTGCAGACACTGCGGCCCTCCAGGACTGGAGTTAGACCTGCAGACACTGCGGCCCTCCAGGACTGGAGTTAGACCTGCAGACACTGCGGCCCTCCAGGACTGGAGTTAGACCTGCAGACACTGCGGCCCTCCAGGACTGGAGTTTGACACCCCTGGGTTAGATGGTCAATAACGAGTGTGAGTGGAGTTGTGAGGCCCCAGGACGTGACGTTGCGTCCCGTCTGCGTCTCAGGCACTTCGACGTGGCGTCGCGCTCTGACCCCGGACGCTCTGCGGCCCTCTTCTCCGTGCCCGACTTCGTGGGCGACGCCTGCAAGGCCATCGCCTCCAAGGTCCGCGGAGCAGTGGCGTCCGTGCAGTTCGACGACTTCCACAAGGTTTGTGTCTCCCTCATACCTCCCTCCCCCTCTGTCGCTGCTGCTGCCCCCAGATCCTGGAGCTCCCTGCCGTCTCCTCCCCGATACCTGGGACTCCCACACACCCTCTCAGCAGGGCTGCGCGATATGACCTAAATATGCCATAACGTTGTTGAATATTATGATATGAGCTAAATATGCAATATGCCATAACAGTGTTGAATATTATGATATGAGCTAAATATGCTATATGCCATAACGGTATTGAATATTACGATATGCGCTAAATATGCAATATGCCATAACATTGAATATTACGATGCCAATATGACCTGCAATAAATAAGCAGATACTGAAGTGCGCGCTGTTCTGATGATCCTGCTTTAGGTACATGGCTAACATAACACAGTTCTGATGATCCTGCTTTAGGTACATGGCTAACATAGCACAGTTCTGATGATCCTGCTTTAGGTACATGGCTAACATAGCACAGTTCTGATGATCCTGCTTTAGGTACATGGCTAACATAGCACAGTTCTGATGATCCTGCTTTAGGTACATGGCTAACATAGCACATTTAGCACTATGTAGTGTGTGCACTCCGGTTTTGATGGGTAGACTAGGCTGTGAGCTTGCTCACCATTTGTTTGTTGCATAGAGTAGTGAGTTCATCTCCATGGCTACACCATACTGTGTGTGTGTGTGTGTGTGTCTAATGTAGACATTGACTCATGAGCTCACGTAATTTGTCATGCAGGCCCTTTCACATCTGTCATGCGGTTTAGCTGCTCCGCAGGTTTGGTTAGATCAGGGCTGTCAAACCAGTCCTGTAGGGCTGCAGTGTCTCCTGGTTAGTGGTGCATTTCAGCACGAGTGATGAATTTAAGTCTGTCATTGGCTAAAGTGTCTGCACCCCTTGCTCTCAAGGCCTTAATTGGCTACTGTAGCAGTTCGCATTAGGCCTGCTCTGCTGCTCCCTGTAACTGTTAGCATTAGCCCCATTGAGGAGGCCATGAATACCTGCAGACACTGCGGCCCTCCAGGACTGGAGTTAAACCTGCAGACACTGCGGCCCTCCAGGACTGGAGTTAGACCTGCAGACACTGCAGCCCTCCAGGACTGGAGTTAGACCTGCAGACACTGCGGCCCTCCAGGACTGGAGTTAAAGCTGCAGACACTGCGGCCCTCCAGGACTGGAGTTACACCTGCACACACTGCAGCCCTCCAGGACTGGAGTTAGACCTGCAGACACTGCGGCCCTCCAGGACTGGAGTTTGACACCCCTGGGTTAGATGGTCAATAACGAGTGTAAGTGGAGTTATGAAGCCCCAGGAAGTGGGGCTAACATAACACAGTTCTGATGATCCTGCTTTAGGTACATGGCTAACATAACACAGTTCTGATGATCCTGCTTTAGGTACGTGGCTAATAGAACACAGTTCTGATGATCCTGCTTTAGGTACATGGCTAACATGGCCAGCCTATGCCCACTGAATGACAAAAATACTGCCATATGCCATACTGCCATATGCTGTTAATTATTTTACCGTCCTATTGCGTTAAGAGTTTGACTGCTTTTATGTTTGGGGTCAAATTGACCCCAGTAGTTTAAATAAATGCAAAATTATTGCAAAAGAAAAATGGACACTTTGTGTCACCTTGTCCATTGTCTCTGAAATGACTAGCCTTCTAACTATAATTATGCAAAATCGGTGAGAACCTCTCTTTTTAGAGCCTGAGGTACAGGAAGTGAAAGTTTGGCACCTATATGGGAAAGTTCCACCAAAATCATCCAGAAAATCGGTGATAAAAATAAAAATACATATTACATATTGTATTACATATACAGTTACAGAGGGTCAAAATAAGCCCTGCAAAGTTGATACAGGACTTCAGTAAACATAGCATTATATCTATTGCATGTTTGTTATTTTATCCCACCAAAATATAAAATGAAAAAAAATCATACAGTATCAAGATAAAAACCAGTTCACCTTTTTTTCAAGAGATGTCAAACACTGAATGGGGTAAAATTGACCCCAAACATAATAGGAGGGTTAATTAGCCCAATCATTTACATGATCTGTCATTTTTAGCCAGTGATGTACAGTGAGCGCTGTAATTCATTTGACAGTGACTCATTTTTAGTTCTGTAGTCTTTGCAGTTTGAAATGATACAAAGACATTGAGGTTGTGCAGACTGTCCGCTTTAATTTGAGGGTATTTTTATCCATACCACACAAACGTATTTGTTGAATTGGCTTCACAGATGTTTCGTTGGGCAGGTGTATTCATCTGTGTCATTCGTGAATGCAAAGTGGAGCTGATCCTGTCTAGACTTTAATTGTCTTTGGTGATTGCTGTTGGGGTGTGAGATTAAGCTGGTCGGAAAGCTCAGATATGAAAATCAATCAATCAGGAACATTGCACAAATGCCCACGTCAACAGTTTGGTTAATTATTGACAAGAAAAAAGCAACTGGTGAACTCCATTATGTCAAAAGACCCGGTAGACTGAGGAAGTCGACTGTAGTTGATGTCCGGAGAATACACTCTATGGTGAAGAAAACCCCCTGAGATCAAAACGGCCCATCAGAAACATTATTGGACACCTGGGAGCAGATGTAGTTGTGTCAAAGTCTACCATACGTAGAAGACTACACCAGCAGGACTGCACAGGGTACACTACAAGGTACAAACCACTGGTAATTCCTTGATAAGAAGAACAGAAAGGCAAGATTATTTTGCTAAAAAGCACCTAAATGTTCTGGAACTCAAATTGTGGACAGATGAGATGAAGATTAACATGTACCAGAGTGAAAGAGGAAAGTGTGGAGAAAAACGGA
This sequence comes from Conger conger, assembly GCF_963514075.1. Lineage (NCBI taxonomy): Eukaryota > Metazoa > Chordata > Actinopteri > Anguilliformes > Congridae > Conger > Conger conger. Next base: position 40,124,155 of record NC_083775.1, read on the forward strand.
AATGCCCATCATCCAAAGCATGCCATGTCATCCGTGAAACATAGTGCAGGAGGCGTTATTGGTTGGGCCTGTACGGCTGCCAGTGGAACCGTCTCACTTGTCTTCAATGATGTGACTGCAGACAGAAGTGGAACAATTAATTCTGAAGCTCAGATAAAACCAAATGCCTCCAAACTTATTGGACGGGATATCATGAAACTTGATTGGCCGAGTCGATCACCAGTTCTGAATCCAATTGAACATGCAAGCTGACAGTCTGCACTGCTTCAACCTCATTGTCAGTGTATACTTTCAAACTCAGTGGTAGAGTAAATAAATAACAAAAAATGTCACTGTCCAATGAATTCCGGTGCTCACTGAAAACAGCAGCTGTTAAATGTTCTTGTCTTAAAGCATTTTATTGTGGTGTAATTTACGAGTGAATTGGCCATAGTGCATATGGCTAATTAGCTGTTTGAGACAGGGTAACTAATGGCAGCAAAATCCTGCATACATACAACTGTCCTCTTGGACGACAGTTGCCCGTCCCTGGCCTAGTGGCTAAAGTGCTTGACCAGGGACATGGAAGATTTGTGGTTCAAGCCCCAGTGTAGCCACAATAAGATCAGCACATCGATTGAGCAAGGCCTTTAACCCCACATGGCTCCGGGGGATTGACCGATGCTTTGTCTAATCAACTACGTTTTTTTTGGATCTAAGCGTCAGCTAAATAAGTTATGGAGTGGTCTCCAACCCTGGTTTGCTGGATTTCGTTATTACTCTGCACTTAAACACTGATTACACACTTAACTCCCCTCACCTGGTCTCAACAGAGTGCTGATCATGAGGTGAAAACAAAAACCGGCAGACCCAGTAGCTCTCCGGGACCAGGGTTGGAGGCCACTGCTGTAATCTAACGTGACTGCAATGTAATGGAATGGTTGACTAGAACCAAAACCGGGGTACATGTCCCGGGGACCCTGGTTGTTTACCCCGGTCCGGTGCCACAGTGAAAGTCCCCTCTCTCTTCAGAACTCCAACCGCATCATCTGCTCAGCGGTGTTCGGCTTTGATGACAAGATGGCGGTGCGCTCCAGCCTGCGTTTCGGGCAGAACGGGCTGGTGATCAGCAGCGTGGACATCCAGTCTGTGGAGCCAGTGGACCAGCGCACACGCGATGCCCTGCAGAAGAGCGTGCAGCTCGCCATCGAGATCACCACCAACTCCCAGGAGGCTGCCGCCCGGTCAGGGTCCTCTCTGTCTGTCTCTGTCTGTCTCTGTCTGTCTCTGTCTGTCTCTGTCTGTCTCTGTCTGTCTCTCTCTGTCTCTCTCTGTCTCTCTCTCTGTCTCTCTCTCTGTCTCTCTCTCTGTCTCTCTCTGTCTCTGCGATTCAAATGTGCTTTATTTGCATGACACGTGAATTGTGCAAAAACCATTGACAATTACAACAATATAGTAATAACCACCGGGGCTGAATGCTTATATGTATGCAAAAATACAAACACACAATGAACACCGACAATACCATGTAGTAGTAGTATTATTATTATTATTATTATTATTATTATTATTTTTGTCCACACCCTCTCTCAAATCATGGAAGGCAGAGATGAACTGGGTTGCCACTCTCCTCTTTCCCCAGAAGGGGGAAATGGCACGATCTTTTCGACTGGCAGGAGGAGGGGGGAAGCGGCCTCATTCAGCCCTGTACACTTTCTCATTCTTTCTGGAGAAGTTAGACGGTTGGAACTATGAAATACAGTCTTATTACGCTAAACTAACACGTTATGCTCACATGGAAATCGAGCCAGTGAATGCAGAAAAATGAAAGACGAGATGTTTGATTTCATTAAGTCTGGGTATGTCCAGAATAATGCGTCCGAATCCATGACTGGAGCTTTTCGATCAGTTCTGTGTAGTAGTTTAATTTTTCCAGTGGCTTTTGGTTATCCTTGATGCTCGACTGCTGTGTTTAAATCCCAGAACTGGTTGTGATTAACTTATTCTTCAATATCATTCAGAGTTTTATCTAGGCATTTTTTTCCGTTCTCACTCACTCACTCACTCACTCACTCACTCACTCACTCACTCACTCACTCACTCACACACTCACACACTCACTCACTCACACACTCACTCACACACTCACTCACTCTCTCACTCACACACTCACTCACACACTCTCTTGCAGGCATGAGGCGGAGCGTCTGGAGCAGGAGGCCAAGGGCCGTCTGGAGAGGCAGAGGATCACAGACCAGGCGGAGGCCGAGAAGGCCCGGAAAGAGCTGCTGGAGCTGGAGGCTCTCAGGTGAAAACACCCTAATGCTAATGCTACAGGGGCTAATGCTAACCGCTACAGGGAGCCACAGAGCAGGCCTAGAGGGGCTAATGCTATTGCTACAGGGAGCGGCCGAGCAAGCCTGCTGGTGCTAATGCTAACTGCTACAGGGAGCCGCAGAGCAGGCCGTGTTACAACAAATTCTTTCCCCCTTGCAAAATGTATCCCCTCCTGGGTCACGTTTCCGGTTCTGTCTCTGCAACGACGTCAATCATATTTGTTGTGTGTAATAGGCTCTGCATCGGCAAGCTAGCAATGCTTTTGTGAATATGTAGTGCTTCATATGTAATATCTTGATTATTTATATACATTGAACCACAATATAGGCGACATCTAGCTAGCTATTTCTCATTTTGCTAGCTAGGGAGCTAACTTAAGCATCGCATCTAAATTTAGGTAGATATATTTATCTACTTCTCTGCATATATTTATTACTGAATGGTTTGCTGTCCGTTTCACATACTAGCTAACGGTACTGATATTAGTCCACCGAGAGATGAGCACTAGCTAGCTATCTCTGTCGCTATGTTAAACTGTAGGGGAATGGCAATTTATATGTTTTGCTAGCTTGCATACACCGGACTAAATAAATGCTTACTGACAGAGTAATGACTAAGCATATGCCGTTCACAAAAAGACACGCTAGCCAGTTGACGCTACCGTACGCATCAGGGGGAATGTATCTTATAGATCGTATCATAGCAACCAACAGATAAAGCTTGACAACCACGCTGTCGACTTGATGCTAACTTGCGCATGAGGGGAACATGACCTGAAACGTGAGTTTTACAGGGGGGATAGAATTTGTTGTGACAGCCTATTGGTGCTAATGCTAACGGCTACAGAGAGCAGCAGAGCAGGCCTACAGGGGCTAATGCTAATGCTAACGGCTGCAGAGAGCAGCAGAGCAGGCCTACAGGGGCTAATGCTAACTGCTGCAGAGAGCAGCAGGGTGAGACCAGGGACTGGATTAAGGATTTCTCCAACAATTCCTTCATATAAATGAGTTTAACAGAGTTGGACTTAAACTGCGGCCCTGCCTCATGCCACCCCCCTGTGTGAACTTTGTTCTTTTGTTTTTTATGGTGTACCTATTGTCTGTCTACTTTGCTTTGATAATGTCATATACTTTACCCCCTACACCACATTCAGTGATTCTGGAGAAGAAACCTTTATGCCTCTCCCTCTCTCCCTCTCTCAGTGCGGCAGTGGAGAGCACAGGTGCAGCAAAAGCGGAGGCGCAGTCCAGAGCTGAAGCAGCCCGCATACAGGGAGAGGCGGCCGTGAACGAGGCCAAGCTGAAGGCCGAGGCCCAGCGGATAGAGGCTGTGTGTACCAGCACATCCCTGAACCTCCCTGAACCCCTGAACCTCCCTGTCCTACACCCCTGAACCCCTGAGCCTCCCTGTCCTACACCCCTGAACCCCTGAGTCTCCCTGTCCTACACCCCTGATTCCCTGAACCCCCCGTCCTACACCCCTGAACCCCTGAACCTCCCTGTCCTACACCCCTGATTCCCTGAACCTCCCTGTCCTACACCCCTGAACCCCTGAGCCTCCTGTCCTACACCTCTGAACCCCTGAGCCTCCTGTCCTACACCCCTGAACCCCTGAGCCTCCTGTCCTTCACCCCTGATTCCCTGAACCCCCTGTCCTACACCCCTGAACCTCCTGTCCTACAGCCCTCCCTGTTCACCCCTGAATGAGGGCATGACCTCTGACCTGTGTGCCCCTCAGGAGGCGGAGCTGGCGCGGCTGGCGCAGGCGCGGGAGCAGGAGCTCTCCTACCAGCAGGAGAGGAACCGGCTGGAGGTGGAGAAGCAGGAGAAGCTCGGCGCGATCGAGAACCTGCGCTTCCGGGAGCTGGTGAGCAGCCTGGGGAGTGACACTCTGAAGGAGATGGCCCGGGCCGGGCCTGAGCTACAGGTAACGCCTCCCTCACTTACCTGTGTGACCTGTTCCTCTGTTCGTCTGTGTGACCAGTTTGCCTGTTCGTCTGTGTGACCAGTTCCTCTGTTCGTCTGTGTGACCGGTTTGCCTGTTCGTCTGTGTGACCAGTTTGCCTGTTCGTCTGTGTGACCAGTTTGCCTGTTCGTCTGTGTGACCAGTTTGCCTGTTCGTCTGTGTGACCAGTTTGCCTGTTCGTCTGTGTGACCAGTTTGCCTGTTCGTCTGTGTGACCAGTTTGCCTGTTCGTCTGTGTGACCAGTTTGCCTGTTCGTCTGTGTGACCAGTTTGCCTGTTCGTCTGTGTGACCAGTTTGCCTGTTCGTCTGTGTGACCAGTTTGCCTGTTCGTCTGTGTGACCAGTTTGCCTGTTCGTCTGTGTGACCAGTTTGCCTGTTCGTCTGTGTGACCTGTTCGTCTGTGTGACCAGTTTGCCTGTTCGTCTGTGTGACCTGTTCGTCTGTGTGACCTGTTCGTCTGTGTGACCTGTTCGTCTGTGTGACCTGTTTGTCTGTGTGACCTGTTCGTCTGTGTGACCAGTTTGCCTGTTCGTCTGTGTGACCAGTTTGCCTGTTCGTCTGTGTGACCTGTTCGTCTGTGTGACCTGTTCGTCTGTGTGACCTGTTCGTCTGTGTGACCTGTTCGTCTGTGTGACCTGCTCCTCTGTGTGACCTGTTCGTCTGTGTGACCTGTTCGTCTGTGTGACCTGCTCGTCTGTGTGACCTGTTCGTCTGTGTGACCTGTTCGTCTGTGTGACCTGCTCGTCTGTGTGACCTGCTCGTCTGTGTGACCTGTTCGTCTGTGTGACCTGTTCGTCTGTGTGACCTGCTCGTCTGTGTGACCTGCTCGTCTGTGTGACCTGCTCCTCTGTGTGACCTGTTCGTCTGTGTGACCTGTTCGTCTGTGTGACCTGTTCGTCTGTGTGACCTGCTCGTCTGTGTGACCTGCTCGTCTGCTCCTCTGTATGACCTGCTGTGAATGGCCGATGGCACAGAGCATCTTCCATTTATTCCGCTTCATGTAACCATCGTCAGCCCGTCGTTAATTTGAGCACAGGCACAACATATCTGTCGAGTGGGGAGTTCGTTGGCACCAATGCCAGATCTGCCTCTCGGTCTGGCCTTCATTTTAGTGAATGTATGAGCATTCATACATGGCACCATTCATCCTTTTTAAGAATTGGGGTTGTTAGCTGTTCAGTGGGTGGACCCCCATCTGGGTGACGCACGGCGGCCATTTTGTGCCAGCCGATAAGTGCCCCAGGATCTTTGATTCCCAATAAAGTCTCATCTGAAAGATGGCATCTTTCTGAACTGTGACATGGTTTTATTTTTTGGTCCCCTACTGGAGCTCCACCCAGAAATGCTGAAACATTGTCTGGCCTAAATTCAGCCAACAGTTTCCCTTAACATTTGACTTTAAACTGTCTGGATGAGCAAAAATGGTAGCACTTGCATGTTTGGATCTAAATTAATTTAGTATGAGCTGACTGTATCTGGGCCCTGGTGTGATGGCCAGGTCACCTAGTAAAGAGTGTTGAGGTCTGTGAGAATATGAACTTTCCACTGTGAAAGTGAATTGTTCTGGAATTTTCCGTGCCTGTCACTTCATCTGAAAAGCATCTTAACAGGTCCTGGCCTCTGTGTAGTCGGTGAGGATTTGGTAGCTGGTGCTAACAGAAAGGGAGAGACGACACACACATGGACATTTATACACGTACACACACGTACACAAGTACTATACTGGCCACAACAGGATTTGGTCATTTGTACACTTGGTTTTTCTTTTGCATTTCCATTTCATCCAATGAACTGTGTGACTGCTGAATAGGCAGCTAAGCAGAAATTAACTTTGCTATTTCCCTGTTTATATACACTCAGTGAGCACTTTTTAGACTTCTGCTGCTCTAGCCTACCCATTAAGAGTTATGATGTGTTGTGTGTTCAGAGATGCCTTTCTGCACACCACTGTTGTAATGTTAGTTATTTGCCTTACTGTCAGCTTTGACCAGTCTGGCCATTCTCCTGTGACGTCTCATTAACAAGCCATTTCTGTCTGCAGAACTGCTGCTCACTGGATTTGTTTTATTTTTTGCACCATTCTTTGCAAAGTTTAGAGACTAGTGTGTGTGGAAATCACAGGAGATCAGCAGTTTCTGAGAGACTCAAACCACCCGGTCTACCATCAACAATCATTCCACTGTCAAAGTCACTTAGATCAACCATAGGAATGGGGAAAAAATTTGATGTGAACATTAACTGAAGCTCCTGACCCATATCTGCATGTTGCACTGCTGCCACACAATATTCTGATTAGGTAATCGCATTAATTAGTAGGTGTACTAAAGTAAAAATGCAGGATTTTTCCTTGAAAATATTCTAAAATATCCATGCAAAGCACATCTATGATGCCTTATAAATCTCTGTTTGCCCTCCTTTGTCAAATCCGTGTTCCTTTACCTGCATTTGTAATTGTAAATTGGGGTTGGGGTGCTTCTTGGCGTAGCTTCATTTGGACAATTCTTTATGTTGTGGCCGTAGAGCGTCTATAAGCCTGTGTGAGTTTCCCATCTGGCTACGAAGTGCTGTGCGTGTGTGTCTGTCTGTATGACTCTGACGGCATCTCCCTCTCTCTTAGGTGAAACTCCTTCAGTCCTTGGGGCTCAAGTCCACTCTGATCACTGACGGATCCTCTCCCATCAACCTCTTCAGTACCGCCAATGGCCTGCTGGGGGCGCTGCAGGGCAAGGACGAGTGAGAGGGAAGAGGAGAGCGGGAAGGATGTTCTGCAGTGCACCCTGGCGAAAATGGGAGGGGTGGAAATGGAGGTGATAGCTTGAATACGAGTGGTGGAGGGTTGTTGAGAAATCAGAAGGATTGTTTTGCTTACATACATGCTTGCTTTGAATAAGGCACGTGCACTGAATCCCAAGGTTTGGAGGCCAGGAACATGCAGTAGGGTATTTAGACGTTCTGTAGACCTGTACTGGGATCACCTTACTGCTGAAGAAGTGCAGTGGCACACAAACGTTCTGGTACGTGTGAAACGCTTTATCTTCACCGCAGCAAATGTACTTTGGCTGGAAATCTGACCCCGTTGTAACAATATGTGCATTCCTCTGCATGTTTCAGATGAAGGGATCATATTCATATTCATACAGCATATTGCAGCATATATTCTCTCTATATTCTCTTTATTTGCACAGAAAATGTTTGCAAGGATAGTCCAAGTCTCACAAGTACCACCATGTTTTGGAAAGAAATGTCCATGCTGCCACAGACGCTTCTGTTTTTACACAAAACTAAAGTTGGTGTGGTGGTGAGGCCAGTGAGGTACTGCTCGCCATTCCTGTACGGCTGGCTTCTGAAGCCTTCTAAAACATTTTGCACTCCTTATGCAAAAAAGGAAAATGCACACCTTGTTTGATGAGGTGCTGACCCTGGAATCTTGAAAGCAAAACTTTTTGCACACTTAATTCCAATGCAGTTTAATTGGCAATGTTGGGGCCTTCCTCAGGACTAGTTTACTCTCCTTCCCTGGAAGTAGACGCTGTCTGCTGCCATCAAGCCACCTCTTTCCAGTCCCATCCACTTGTACCCAATCACATAAGTATGTTTACTACAGAATCATACGTACTATTCCTAAGATCTGAAATCGTATCGCTGTAAGACCGTATTTGCACCTTATATACATTACAAGGGCTCTAGTGAGACTTGGACTCATTAAGAATGTACTGTATTTGAAATGGAAGCTGAACACCATTGTGCTTTACTCCTAAATGCTACATTGTCGCATCTGAAACCAGACTTGCAATAAACTGACCTTAAAGGAAACGTGGTTTGGTTCTTCTTTGTGAAAAACCGAAGGTTTTATTTCTAAATTAAAACATTCAATCTTTTATTTATTTATTTATTTATTTTTAAACTCTACTGCATCGTACAAAGAATTTGTCAGTAAGCTTCACAGTTTACCCAAGTCTAAACCCACACAGACCAAGCCAGAGGCAGTGGCAAAGATAAACTCTCTGGATGACGTGTGTAGCACATTCATACAACTGAATGCAATTGCTTTACAGAGTAGTAAAAAGAAAAAAAACAAAGATTGATTTGACAATGCACAAAACAGTTTAAAATCAAAGGTGAAATACAATTCAGTTCAATAGAGTTAAAAATACTGTCTGGGTTTAAATAAACCACTGTTTTACCAGGGACCATACCTACATGTGTGATGAACTTGGAGATTACCACACAAAAAACCATTATGGGATACCAGGATCCCTGCAGGATTTAAATCCAAGCATAAAAATATTAGGAAAATTTACATTTTCTTTGTTTTGCCACGTTAAATAGCCATGTCCAGCAGGGCATAGTCCCTTTTCCCGGGGTTAGAACAGCTCGTTATCTGGAAGATGGTTGGAGCGCGATGCACACCTCTTGTGGTGTTTGTTGTATTTAGAGGGCATGAATGAATTACATTTGGTGGAATCCCCCCGTCTCCCCCCGATGTACACTCCCAATGCAAACGGCAGGAGGAGGATTTGCCGTTGGCCTTCCACACATTAAAAATGCAAAGCCGTACTCAAACAGTCACACACTGTATTTGCATTCACTTCCGACAACGTGGAACCTCCTGGCCCTCCGCTGCCCCCACTGTGTCAGAGTTAAAGACGCGGGTCTGTTTGACATCTGGCCTGGCGCCTTGCAGTACGGAGCCACACACGCCAGCATCCTCTTGGCCTTCAGAAAACTCCTCTCCATCCCCTCAGCCAGAATCTCATTCAGCACGGGACGTTTGGAGGGGTGGCATGATCCAGTCTCTAATCAGGTTATACAAGAACACACAAATTATAAGGCGTTCATAAGGAGTTAGAAAAAACCCAAAAAGGTACATAGTGCATAGATTTGATTTACTGTTAATTTTAGATGTATACGAGCTACAACATAATTGTACTACTTTCTGATTAATTTACAGTCATTACGATTCTTTGGATATTCTTTATTTTAAAGGGGATTTATCATTTCATCATCACTTTGATTACGTTAACCTGATGTAGTAAATGCAGTAAGGCACTTGAATTGGGCATTTCTGCTTATGTGGCTGTTGCATACCCACGATCCCTCGAAATCTGAAATGCGATGTAGAAACTTCCAATCTCTTTAATATACTGCAGAATGAGAGGGTACTGCCAGATCTCATCTTGTCAATGTACTGTCTAAAAAGCGTGCATGTCTACTTTTGCAGGGAGTAGCCTAATGGCAAATGGTCTGCATTTATATAGCGCCTTTATCCACAGTGCTGCACAATTGTTGGTTCTCATTCACCCTTTCTCACACCAACAGCGGTTGGCTGCCAGATGACTGCTCTTACCACCTCAGCCAATGTTGCCCCCCTACTTAGTGTGCGATGTGCTCCCGAATTCAGGCAGCAAGTGAAGTTAAGCAGGCAACATTTTATTTAACTACAGTGTATTTAAACTCCCCGGGTGATGCATATTTCCGAGGTTCGCTGAGTGTATTCAGAAGTTCAGTGATTCGGGAGCACACGTCTCAGGAAGTACATTCTTCTTTCTAGGAGGTCCAGCCGAGAGGAAGAGGTGGGACCATTTCTGTTCAACCGTAGTCCAGTAAATCAGAGAGGAGGAGGCAGTGTACTAGTAAGCAAGCCGTTTCAGACACGGCCTACCCCTGGTCTTAGAAATAAGGTGTGCAGACTATTGGTCAATCAGTTACTTAAATTGAGCACTAAACTGTTATCCTTTAGGATGTTGAGTTTCAGTTTCCCGTTTTATTGCACAATAATTCCCTCTCATAAAAATGTGCTGCGCGAATCATATAATGCACTGTCTTTAGATTCTCTCTATGCTTGTCCTTTAACTATCTATATGTTGACTGTTGAAACAAAGCAAAAAATGTACTTTCCCACCTGCCGTTCTTTCCGATGGCAAATCTTACATTTTCAATGTAATTTCTTTTCAAAGTGGTTCAATTGTATCCACCACGACCTAAAAGAAACAATCCTAAAATGGCTATATGTGGAACAGAAACGAAAAATTCTTGCTCGAAAAGGCAACGCAATTTCCCAGTATGACGGACTAACGTTACTTCAATCCAGATAGGATAAGCGTCTGAATCCAGAGACCCTCCCCTATGTAGAAAATCTCTGATGAAACGCCCGGACCGGACGCACAGGAAGCAATAAATGAAATGTAAGATCTTCGTCTAGAGTTTAGCAGTCTACAATAACTAATACTTTATTTCAGTTCAGAGAAATTGCGCGTATTGTTTATTGATAGTAGTGTTAGCCTACTTAGACGACCACTATCAAGCTTTTTCTTACTTGGTTTACAAATGGGTCAAACGTTAGCTACCGTTAGCTTTTACTTATCAAATGTTACGAAATATAGTGTAACGACATTTTATTTAGGCATGGAGATAGCTAGTTTATGAGCGTTAGGTTGTGTACTAGGGAGCTCAGTGATTTAAAACAAAAAAAACAAACAAACAAAAAATTTGTTAGAGGAAAAACTCATAGGCTATTTTAGTTATATATATAATCACCATCCCCTGCTTATTGGCTAGCTCTTTCGCACGCGGCTTGAGACTCCAAAATTCAAAAATGATTCGGAGCAGTAACGTTAGTCAGGACACGTCCACCATAACGATGCTAATACAGTTGAGCATGCTACGTGCGTCTCTTTCCCGTTGTAGAAATCTGAAGTAATTACGAAACAGAATGTTTCACGGATAAGCGGCTGTAAAGAACTTGAGGTATGTTAGCATAAACTAACACAGTCGTTACTCGAAGTTAGCTTCTAACGTGAGTTAATTTTAGCAACTCTTGTTTAGTCCTTGGCTAGCTTGTTTTCACAGACACATATTACGCTTAGTCCTGGACTAAAATGTGTTTTGTATGGAGATTCACCATGGGAAATGCAATTTAATCTGGGAGTAGTAAAGCTTAATCTTTATCTGTGAAACTGAACTAAAAGTATATGCTACATGAAAATGGCTCGAAATAGCTAATTGTAGAAATTAGGGGTGGATTGTGCCTGTCATAAAAACAGGCTGCAGGTGGGTTCCTT
>NC_083775.1:40140496-40147996 GCF_963514075.1 Conger conger
GATAGCCATCATAGCTCGCAATATAGGCAGAGCTAGCTAGTAACTGTCTTCGATCATTAGCCAAAATTTGTCACCTGTGGTTGGTTGGTCACATGGCTAGCTAGCAAACATATATTTAGTTAACCTGTGTAGTCAGCAGCTATTGACATGATGGAGGTCCCCAAATCCTAACCATAACTGTTAGCAAATGAAACAACAGACCCTCGATCACAATGAAAAAATGTCTTACTTTCTTGTTTTCATCCTTGTTTTTTTAACTTTTGGCAATGTTGCTACGGCAAGCTGGAAAGAAAAAACGTAATATGCTCACGCAACCCTACATAGGTTTTACCACATGTAGTGCCATGTAATTCCAGTGGAGGGAAGAAGCGTGAAACTGGTGTAGGATTAGATGGATGCATTTTTAAATATGGCGGGTGGTCTTTATTTTTTTTAGATTCTTCATTACATTATTACATTATTGGCATTTGGCAGACACTCTTATCCAGAGCGACGTACAGTTTATTAGACGAAGCAGGAGACAATCCTCCCTTGAAGCAATGCTGGGTTAAGGACCTTGCTCAAGGTCCCAATGGCTGTGCAGATCTTATTGTGGCTACACTGGGAATTGAACCGCTGACCTTGTGTGTCTCAGTCATTTACCCTAACCACTACGCTACAGGGTCATTTACCCTAACCACTACGCTACAGGGTCATGTACCCTAACCACTACGCTACAGGATCATGTACCCTAACCACTACGCTACAGGCCACCTATGCCTCCATATCCTGGAGCACCTGTTAAGACGTGATCATGAACACCACTACGTACCAAGATATTTAAATAACAAAACAATGCATGTTGCAATTTTACAAAGTTACGGTTATCAATTTTTTGTAACCTGTTACAAGTCAGTTTCGGTTAACCTGTTTACCATTTAACCGTTCACACCCTACACACCTTCTGAATGTGTTTCTCAGCCGATCAGCTTTTGGCATGTGTTGTCATTAGTATCATAATATTTACAGGGCAGCAGGTTATAGAAAGTGAAGCGCATGCATCTCTTTTATCTCTTCTATTTTTGCCCTTGGTTAGTGACCTAGCTAACTAGTTGGTTTAAAACAAACTTCTAAAAATCCACTTGCAATGGCACAAGCCAAATGGTAGCTGAAAGTTTTGCAAAATCAGCCATCGCAATGCTTCCGCACAATTACTGTAACTTCAACTATTTCATTTTTGAATCGGTCCGGAAAAGGCAGAAAAGGATGTGGTTCAAGGGGTTCAAGGCTTGTTTGCTACTTCACTGAAGCTCTTGCTGCTGTGACTTTTACGTGTAAGGGACATTATGCATTTGATAGGTAACAGTCTTAAACTACTTTAAAATTCTAATTATATTAGTCATTAATTCAAGTTATTGTGCCAAAATTAGTCAAGTTTATTCAAATGCAAGTGGAATGTTGTAGAATGCTGATTTTGAAATGGTTTACTTTCTGATAACACAAGATATTGTCGGTCAGGGCACCCACTGTTTATATAGATATGATTACATTACCTTCCGGTAAAAAAAGTCTGGAAATTCAACACAAAAACTATGTTCAAAGTGAGAGATAATGTCATAATGGTTGGCAAAAACCTCCCCCCTTAACTCCATCAGCGTGTGATTACTGTGTGCCCGCTGATCTTTCTCTAACACCTACTGTATGACCACTGTCTCTCTCTCTGTCTCTCTCTCTGTCTCTCTCTCTGTCTCTCTCTTCCAGGGGTGGTGTGCTGTCTGTTCCAAGAAGAAAGAAGAGGGAAAAGTTAGTTCTCATTCATATTCCTCATATCGCACACTAAACCCTGTGGGAACATCGCATTAAATCCTGTCAGCCTGTGTGAACATCACACTAAACCCAGTCTACCTGTGTGAACATCGCACTAAACCCAGTCTGCCTGTGTGAACATCACACTAAACCCAGTCTGCCTGTGTGAACATCACACTAAACCCAGTCTGCCTGTGTGAACATCACACTAAACCCAGTCTGCCTGTGTGAACATCACACTAAACCCAGTCTGCCTGTGTGAACATCACACTAAACCCAGTCTACCTGTGTGAACATCACACTAAACCCAGTCTGCCTGTGTGAACATCGCACTAAACCCTGTGTGAACATCGCACTAAACCCAGTCTGCCTGTGTGAACATCGCACTAAACCCAGTCTACCTGTGTGAACATCGCACTAAACCCAGTCTGCCTGTGTGAACATCGCACTAAACCCAGTCTGCCTGTGTGAACATCGCACTAAACCCAGTCTGCCTGTGTGAACATCGCACTAAACCCAGTCTGCCTGTGTGAACATCACACTAAACCCAGTCTGCCTGTGTGAACATCGCACTAAACCCTGTGTGAACATCACACTAAACCCAGTCTACCTGTGTGAACATTGCACTAAACCCAGTCTGCCTGTGTGAACATCGCACTAAACCCAGTCTGCCTGTGTGAACATCACACTCAACCCAGTCTGCCTGTGTGAACATCACACTCAACCCAGTCTGCCTGTGTGAACATCACACTCAACCCAGTCTGCCTGTGTGAACATCGCACTAAACCCTGTGCGCACATTGCACTAAACCCAGTCTGCCTGTGGGGACATTGTACTAAACCCTTTGTGAACATCGCACTAAACCCAGTCTGCCTATGGGAACATTGCACTAAACCCAATCTGCCTGTGGGAACATTGCACCAGTTTTTACAGTCTGTTCTGAAGCCCACTTGGTGGAGTTCTGAGTGTCATTAGTGTGCAGTCCTGTATGGGACAGCGGTGCGGTTTTGATGGGCCTTGTGTCAGAACCCTGCAGTCTGAGAGGGGCTACTGTGTGACCATTAGTGTTCGCACAGGACAGGCATTCCCTCAAAACCCTGCAACGGGCCAAGGGCTGCAGCGGGGACCACTGGTGTGGGGTCAGTTTAGCCTTTGGCTCGTAGTGGGTTAGGTTAGGACACCTCCTCAGACTGCTGAATCAGGAGCCAGTCCCACCCGGATTTGTGCGGGCAGTTATACGATCTCTCTTCGGGAGAGGACCTGCAGTCGCTGCCAGAGATTAGAGCAAAGCCTCCTTCATGATGGTGAGATGGGGGCGGGTAGGGATGTTCTACGCAGCGTGCTGTACAGAGGGGTGTGTAGGCTAATGCCCCACATTGATGATTTTTGAGTGATGACTAACCTACTTTTTTATTCGCAGGTTAACAGTTCAGAGAGCAATTGGGAAATGAATTGCCTTGAGTGTGTGCATGCGTTTGACTGAGTGTGATGGTGTTTGGGCGGCCTGTAGCGTAGTGGTTAAGGTAAATGACTGGGACACGCAAGGTCTGTGGTTCTAATCCCGGTGTAGCCACAATAAGATCCGCACAGCCGTTGGGCCCTTGAGCAAGGCCCTTAACCCAGCATTGCTCCAGGGCAGGATTGTCTCCTGCTTAGTCTAATCAACTGTACGTAGCTCTAGATAAGAGCATCTGCCAAATGTCAATAATGTAATGTAATGTTTGTGTGGCCTGGACCTGAGCAATGGCCTCCGTCTCAAGCCTTATGTGTAGAACTGTAAAAAAAAATGTTTACTTTGTATTACAAAATGTCAGTTATTAAAATCTTTGCACTGAGACTTCATGTTTTGTTCTGCACTTCTGATACTTGAGATGTGTGAGTGCATGCTGTCTCTTCTGTAAAATGGCAAGCAGATTGAGTATTACTGTAAGTGTGAGCATTGTGCACTGCGTGCCCACGGCGTGTTGTGGAAATCTACTCGGCAAAATTCAGATCGTTCGGTCTGTAAAGGTTGCATTTTGGGATAACTGGGCTTGGTGTTGTTTTTTTGTTTTTGCTTTTTTAATCAGAAAGCCCAAATATAATTGGCATTCAAAGAGTATTTTCCCTTTTTTCACTGATTTTAAGTATCCTCTTGAATTAAATCGCTTGTTCTGATTTACATGTGGGTGTAAGGTTTAAAAAAAATAATAATTATGTTCCATTTCTTCCACTTCTTAAGGCTACGAGTATATTTGCGAATGTTCTAGTTAAATCCCATCGAAACCACGCATAGAAAAAAAGGCCGCTATGCAGGACAAAGTGTGTACAACTACTCCCACTGTCCGCCAGACGGCGCCAGAACACCACACTGCACCGCGAGAATTCCCTTTAATAGCCTGAGCTGTTGGTACACCGCAGTGCTCATACAAGACAGTGAAGCTCCTCTATGGTTTATCGGTAGTCCTTTTGTACATATTCTACATACAGTGGGTCATCTCGGTGTTTTCCCATTCATGTAGGCTGTGTACTTCGCCGCGAGGAAAACAGAGGAAAATACTCCTTTAAGCAGGTCCACTGAGTCCGCACACCCTGCAGCACTGAGCTTCTACGAAGAACATTTATTAGGCAGTTAAAAAATTTTGTATATACACGTGCCTGCGAATATAACTTATTTTTGCCAGGAATGTTGAAATGCCGGCTTGAAACTGATTATAAGCGACTGCAAATGGTCAGTATACTTTTATCTGCTGATGAATGTAAATAAATAAAACTGTCGTGGGCGGTGCGCGTAAAAAGCTGCATCAGCACAAGGATCGTCGCTTGGTAGAAATCGGGAAACAAAAGGGAACCCCCCCCCCCATACACACAATAACATCCCTCTGCAGCCACATCACCTACCCTCCGAGTCTCGCTTTTGGCTAGTTTATTCCTTACATGCACACTACACCCCCACCCCGCCATCGCCTCTCCCTCCCTCCCTCCCTCTCCTCCACTCGAGTCCAGTTAGAATCACACCCTTCGCGCAGCGAGCTAGAAGATGCCAGAGCCAAGGTAGCGGACTACAGTATGAACTGCCCTGCTATTCAATCCTGATCCAATGTTTTTCATGAAGCTTTATGGTTTTTAAATTCTCAAAAACATTCAAACATCGACGGTTTCGCCTTCACTTTCTGCGCGACATTTTTTAAAAATCGATTAACAAATTATCTACCAGAGGAACATTTTTTCTGGAAAAGAAATTTACTTGTATATATTAAACAACAACAAAAAAACCAAAAGAAAAAAAACCACATGGTTAAGATAAATGGTATGGCAATCCAGATGATTGTGATATTGAATTCTGTATAAGGTAGGTAATTATTTCTATGCGCATTTAATAAAATTTCTATATTTTGGTAAAAACACGCATGTTTTATATGTGGGTGTGTTGCAGCATGTGTGTGCATTTGTGTGTAAGCATGACTGAACTGTCAGATTAATCTGCACGCGTTTGTAAACGGACATGTCTCTTTATTCGTTTTATAACCGTCAGTAGCTCTAATTATTTTTTGAAAGGAAGCGTTAAATTAATTTTCGAATTCAAACGCCAATTTCGCAGCTATTAAAATTACATTACATTCGACTTCACACAGCGCCTCAGATTAATCTACACGCGTTATAGCCATGCACTCTTGCCACAAGGCGTTATTAAGTTAAGACATTGATGGATGTACAGCATCCTCCTCCCTTTTCACTTGTCTCCCTTTCTCTACATTTTACTGTCTTGAGACCCCCGCCAACCCCCACCCCCCGCACTCACACAGATAGACAGTGAGCTTCCATTCACATACAGCTTTGTGTTTTATTACACATACTAACACACTGCACTTTGTGTTGCTACATGACACAAACACTGTACCTTGTTACATTACGCTTTGTGTTCCATTACACACAAACACTCCGCTTTGTATTCCATTACACACACACACACACAAACACTCCGCTTTGTATTCCATTACACACACACACACACACTCCGCTTTGTGTTCCATTACACACACACACCCACACTGCACTTTGTGTTACACTCATAGAGCTATCTTAAGATTTCTTCCCTTCTATGTAGGGGTGGCATCACAGGTCATTTGGTTTAATTCCCTGAAACATCAGCTGGCATCAGTTGGCTTTGATCTCTCTCTCACTGTTGGAATCGCATCAGCAACTGATTTAGAGTTGCAGTGAAGACGGAACCTTTAATCAGAAGGTTATGGATCTAGGCTGGGTGTTCACTCTACTAAGCTGGAACCGGGAAAATCACAGAAAAAGGGAAATGCATTATCCACAGCAAATGCACCCTCACTTAAAAATGAATGTTCATATATTGGGTAGGCATAAAAACCTTTTCCGCTCTTATTTTGGTGAACACTTTCGTCATTCAGGTGTAGAACTAAGAAGAAGCCCAGAAAGATTGCCATGGCTGCGAACGCCAGCACCATGCAGCCCCCGCTCTCTCCCAGTGCTGCCCCCGCTGTCCGGGAGGAGGAACTGCGAGAGCAGGAGTCCAGCCCCGCCCCCATCACCCTTCAGCCAGTCAGGGAGGAGCAGAGCCTCGCCCCGGGCACCTCCTCTCAGGAATACGCTGTGTCACAAGGGGACCTTATCATGGTCAACGAGATGGCCAACAAAAGTGAGAATGTACCTGTTGTATCATTTCAGATCAATCTTGCATTTACATTTACATTGAACACACATTTAAATACACTCATGAAAAAACTAATCTCACACTAAATTTGATATTTATGGATAAAAGGCTAGTCATTTGCGAGACAATAAGGCCTCACACAAAGTGACAAAATTGCAATAATTTTGTTTTCGTTTAAACTGTTGGGTTCAATTTGACCACAAACATGCATAAAAGCGGTCAAACAATCTTAACATAATATGAGGGTTAAATAAAATGGGAGGTTTACTGAAGAGATTTTTATTACATGTTGATTCGACTAACAATTGACTTTGTAACCCACAATGCTCATGCATGACAAACTCATTATGAGGATGGTAGGAATTACAGGAGCCATTCCAGAGTGGGTTCAGAACTGGTTATAGGATAGAATACAAAGAAGAGTAGTAGGAGGGACCTTATTTGCATAGGGTATTGTGGGAACTGGAGTCCACCAGGGATCAGGGCTGGGACCATTGCTCTTCCTCAAATCTGCATAAATGACCTTTACAGAAACATTGAAAGTACTTTAGTTAAATTTGCTAATGATATAAAACTAGGAGGTTTTATGTTGTGTTTCATTTGAAAGTGAGAATGTGTTGAGCGTGTTCTGCAGAGCTTGGCGTGCATTACACAGGTTCCTGCTGAACGTGCGGCGTTTGGCCGGCGGTCCGTTTGACTCCTCCGCTGCGTTCCCTAGGTAACGGCGTCTACCCGGGCCCTGTGGATTCCCCGCCCCCATCCTCCCGCTCCTCACCCCTGCGGCGCAAATCGCAGACCTACCCCAACGGCCGGGTGAGGGCGGGGAGCCGCAGTGGCTCGCTGGCCTCTGGGGCCGCTTCCCCCCGCCCCTCCCTGTCCCGCCAGCCCAGCACCATCACCGAGGGCCTGGGGGACGGCAGCAAGGTGCAGGACTACCTCATCCTGGCCGTGCTGTCCTGCTTCTGCCCCATGTGGCCCTTCAACATCGTCGCCCTGGCCTACTCTGTTATGGTAAGCGTGTGTGTGCATGTGACGGTGTGTGTGTGAGTGTG
>NC_083775.1:40155496-40237996 GCF_963514075.1 Conger conger
TGATAATGGACTGATTGTGAGTAAAAGGAAAGAGGATGGAAATGTAAGTGATGTCAGCAACGGAAGGGGCTCTCCTTCATTTCTTCTTGTTGCTGCTCAGCCTGCTCTTGCACTCAGCAGAAAGTCATTATCTGCGCCGTCTCTATCCCACACGGCACTATATGTCAAGCGCAATTTTATTTCATTTTTTTGTTCTTTTTAAGAGCTGAGTGGGTTTCAGGTTTGAGTGACGCAGCTCATCACAATTTAATCAAGAGGGAGAAATGGATGTGTCTGTTGGAATGAGTGGGCGCTCACATCCTCTGCAGGGAGATAATGCAGTGCTGCCCAGGGGGCATGCACGGCCTCTGTGGCTGTACTTGGGTACAGGAGTGAGAGAGCTGGGTGGGGCTGTACTTGAGAGAGCTGTTATTATTATTGTAGTTTCCCTACAGCACTGACCCCTACAGTGCAGTTTGACTTCTGCTGGGTTGCTTCTTCGCTAGTGACAGGGCACCCCAGGGACATCACTGGCCACATGCCACAGAGTCAAACGCCCTGTCTGTACCATGCCAAACACCCCAAGGCTGTTACGGTCAGAGCAGACCAGGTGGGAAAGCCTCGACTGGCTTCATTAGCTTCTGAGGATGCTAGTGCTAGCCTTCAGCTGCTTGGAAAGTGGTGGGAATCTGGGAACGCTAGCCTTCAGCTGCTGGACATTTGGTGGGAATCTAGGAATATTAGCCTTCAGCCACTGGCAAAGTGGTGCAAATCTGGGAATGCTAGCCTTCAGCTGCTGGGAGAGTTGTGGGAATCTGGGAATGCTAGCCTTCAGCTGCTGGGAGAGTTGTGGGAATCTGGGAATGCTAGCCTTCAGCTGCTGGGAGAGTTGTGGGAATCTGGGAATGCTAGCCTTCAGCTGCTGGGAGAGTTGTGGGAATCTGGGAATGCTAGCCTTCAGCTGCTGGGAGAGTGGAGAAAACAAGGGGGGGTTGGTAAAAGCACTGAGGAACCTGCTTTAGCAGACACCTCACACGCTAGGCGTGCAGTCCAATATGGAAGTGCATATTGTAGCAGTCAAAATGCAGCACCGACTAGCAAATGTGTTCCACAAATGCATCCTCAGAGTTGGCTAGCTTTGAGAAACTTCTGAGGACCAGTGTGATGGCGCGCTCCACTGTATCGACCTTACCGTGTTTTTCTTGAATGTCTTTGACCTTTTCGATGGGATACATACATCTTCATATATATACATCAGGGCTTGGCTGGTTGTATTGATAAGTCAGTAAATCCATCTGCAGCCACAATTGAGAAGTGATTTGTTGTTGCCCAACAGAGCAGGTTGACAAGCAGCAGAGCATCTTTCACCTCATGGCGAAGGGGCCAGCCGCAGCCCAAGGGCAGTTTCTCCTGGTTCTGCAGTAAATATGAAAGGAACAGCAAATAGTCTTACACTCCCAGTTCACCATTTACTAGTAAATCTGTCTCATTTCTTACATTTGTATAAATGTGTTCAGTATCCTGCTATCATCACTTTAGCTCATATCACTAATATAGTAATATCACAGTCTTGATCAGTTGGCCTGTAAAATTGCATGGCATCTTTATGTGTGTACATACAGTGCCATGAACTAATGTCCTCTATTATTGGATATTTGTCACACTGAATGGTTTCAGTCTGTAATTATTAGTAATTACTGTAATAACAGACAAAGGGAAGCCGAGGAAACACAAAGGCTGGAGAGGCCTGCGATTCTGTGGATGTTCTCTGAGAGCGCTACTCAACTCTGCTGCAGTGTATGCAGGTATTTGCTCCTACCGCACGCTACACCATCTGATTTCACTAATTAGCTTAGTATCTGAAAAATTGAAATCAGGTGGTGTAGCACAGGTAGCAGCAAATACCTGCAGACATTGCAGCTTGCAGGATGTGGAGTTCAGTAGCGGTGTTCTAGGATATTTTATACCTCCTGGATGAGCTATCACTGCTCCCTGGGGGAAAGCAGGCGGGTCACTCTGTGTCCATTTGAGAATAATGGCTCTCACTGTGGATTCGGTTGAGTCCCGGAAGCCTTATAAATGGCTTTGTAACCCTTTTTAGACTGATATTCCAACAACCTTTTTCCTCATCACTTCTGGAATTTCCTTTGATCGTGGCATAGTTTGCTCATAACTGTGTGGTGATGACTGGTGAGGTTCAATCTAAGTGTGAGTTCAATTCAACAGGGCTGGTTGCAATCAAGCCTGAATGTGTTCACTCAGTTGAATCTAACTATCAGTTACATTTGGTTATCAACTGAGTAACTAACGGGGGAAATACTTTTTCATATGGGAATTTGTTAACCTTTTCCATTAATAGATGAAATAATTTTAAAAATGAGATTTGAGAACTTTTTAATCTGGGCAGAAGGGGTAATTATCTATTCGAATGAAACCATTTCATTGAATCAGTTATTAAGAATGCCCTTTCCTGTCATGGTCTGTGTTTTCTGAAGTCCCCAGCGTTTCGCCTTTTGTTTCCCTCTGTGCTTTCTTGTAGTTCTGGTTCTGTTCATTCATTTGTTTCACCACTTTGGATTTCATTTTTGTTTATCTGCCTGTTTGGACTGCCTACTCATTATCAAAATTTTGCCTGTGACCACCACTATGTTTTGGATTTCCCTTGCTGTGTCTGTTAGCCCCGTTACTGAACCCCTGCCTGGACTATTACAAACTGTTACCTCCTACATCCCCATCTGCCAGCATCTGACCTTTGCCTGTTTTACCTGCCAGGTATTCAATAGAGACTTTTATTGGAAATACTTTGAGTTCGCAACTGGTTACTTTTTTCTGAAGCCTGACACTTTCCAGTGTGATATGAAAATAAATGCAGATATGCAGAGTCCATGTAGAGTGAAATAACATAAAGAAATGAAAATGAAACCAGCGCTGCCAATTCCTGTCCTGAACCAGCTGACAATGATGCAGACTTCCTTTTTGGCTAAAATTAAAATAACGGCTTGAGCATGGGCCTGCAATTGAATTCAGTAAAAGGCTTTAAGAGACTATTGGTAGATGTGGGTTAGCCTTATCTCTGGATGATCTCATGCTGTGTGATTCCTCTGCCTCACAGCATATTTCTCCGGCCCTGAAAGCCTCTGAGACCGCATCACCCAGCTAACAGCAAGCCTCTCCCAAGACTGGACGGCCTCCAGAACAAGCTTCTTATCAGCCTGCAAATCTGATTGAGCAGGCCAATGATATAGCTGCTCTTAGATATAAAAAAAAGAAACCAAGCTATTAAACAGACGGATGTGGGTTGGGAAGGAAGAGTCATTTTCATTTAATAATATCCGTGTCTTCTCCTTCTCCCTTCTGTCTGTTCACTTTGCCTCACAAGCCTTAAATGAGCTCTGCTGATGTGAGAGATGGACTCATTATTTTGGCAGAAAGGTTTTGGTGAAAATGTCAATGTTACAGGAGTGCAATATCTGCATGGTCTATATATCAACAAAGAATGGTCACAGCTATTGATAAGCATTACCTTTTAAATAATTGTTATTTATTTTTGTATTTTTTTTAGAATGCCCAGTCTTAACTATAAACCTACTGCAATGTGTATTTGGCATAATAGGTGGGGATAATGCACCTTTAAGTTGCTTGAAGACCACCATTGAACACCAATGAAGAAGAACTACCAGGCTAATCAGGGAAGATTTGTAACTGTGTCTATCTCTCCATATCTACATGGTATCACAAAATGTTGTACATTTGAACAGATTAATTGTATTACTGTCAGATCAAATGTGCCTAAGGAAATAGTTCCAACTGAATAAGATTAAATGTGATGTTTTGGTGAATTATCAATATACACATGTGCAACCTCTTTAAGGCATAGCTTCACTGTATGAACAACTTTAATATTTTCTTACTTTAAACCACAAACCTGTGCTCCACTGTAACACCAGCAGGTCATTATACTCTTCTGTAAATATCTAAAATATCCTAAATTGCGTGCTAAAACTGGGCCAATTGCAAACATTCACTAAAACCGAAATAGCATAAAGACCCAGAGTCAAAAACTCTTTAAAACCATAAATAAATGATATAAAATATATATAAAATGAATAAAGAACCAATAATAAATAAAGAATGTCAATAAATTGATATTAAACTGTTGTTATTCTGTTGAAATTTAGATTTTTGTCTTTTTTTTTTATCCTGAAAGTAAAACAATATACTTATACTGCCCACTGCTGGGTGATTGGATATTGGTCTTTGAAGACCCTGTTTCTGGTATCAGAAACAATGAGATTTACAAAATGTTTTTATCACTATATACCCAGGGTCTGTATCACAAAGTGGGAGTACCAAGTTAGCTGGATAACTGCACTGAGTAAAACATGGAACAGCTCTTTTTACTTCAGTCTATCAGGGCCTCAGGGCAGTTATCCAGCTAACTCTGTAATGCTGCTACATGATACAGGCCCTAGGTGTTTTTGATCATTATTCCCTGTTTAAATTTGTCATTTTTCTGTAATAATTTTCTTATCTACAGGGATTAAAACATATCTATGCTGAATACACAACTGAAGTCTACTGTTCAGTGGGGGAGACCAGGGATGGCACACTGTCCACTCTTCACTGTATTTATCTGGCACAATTTGAGTTAGAATATTCTAGCAAATGAAAGTAGCAAATGAAAGGTTAAGGTCTCAGTTATAAATAAATGCATAACATAACATAAGGCAGGCCATTCAGTCCAGCAATGCTCGCCTTTTCCTACCCCTAAGTGTACCAACTGTCTAGTTTGCCTAAAAGCTAAATAGTATCTAACACTGTATCAAGGTTGATCTTGAAAACCCCCAGTGATTCTGCCTCCACTACATGTACTGGCAAGCTATTCCACACAGTGACCACTCGCTGTGTGAAAAAATACTTCCCAATATCTGTACGGAATTTCTCCTTTGTCAATTTCCATTTGTGTCCTCTTGTTCTGCTAACCAAACTCACCCTAAAGAATCACTTATGATTCACTTTGTGAATCCCTTTAATGTATTTAAAAGCCTCAATCAAATCCTCACTAACATGGAATCAATCTGGTTGCCCTTCTCTTTACATTATTACATTATATTATTGGCATTTGGCAGACGCTCTTATCCAGAGTGATATAGAGTTTATTAGACTAAGCAGGAGACAATCCTCCCCTGGAGCAATGCAAGGGCCCGACAGCGGTGCAGATCTTACTGTGGCTACACCGGGATTAGAACCACCGACCTTGCGTGTCCAGTCATTTACCTTAACCACTACACTACAGGCCGCCCTGTACCTTCTCTGAACCTTTTCTAGTGCCTCTATATCTTTCTTATGGTGTGGTCCCCAGAACTGCGCACCGTATTCCAAGTGTGGTCTAACAAGAGTATTGTATAAGGTGAGCATAACTTTCTTGGACTTATATTCAATACTCCTGGCTATGTATCCTAACATCCTATTGGCCTTTTTACTGCTACTGCACATTGCCTAGAACCTGAAAAGCTTTGGTCACCTATTACCCCTAAGTCTTTTTCAACTTGAGCACTATCCAATTTTGTACCCCCATGAAATAATCCTGCCTTATATCATTATTATTATTATTATTATTATTATTATTATTATTATTATTATTATTATTATTATTATTTCCTACATGTAGAACTTTACATTTACTTGTATTGAATTGGATTATACAAAGTAGTTATACTGCATCAGCAAGGTCTCTCACAGGCAGAAATTTCAAGGCAGACAGGGGATTCTAGATGTTCTGTCCAAGCTCTGTTGAAGAAGCACAAAGAAACAGGTAACGTTGAGGACCGTAGATGCATTGGTCGGCCAAGGAAACTTGTAGTGCAGCAGATGAAAGACACATCATGCTTACTTCCCTTCACAAACGGAAGATGTCCAACAGTGCCATCAGCTCAGAATTGGCAGAAACCAGTGGGACCCAGGTATACCCATCTACTGTGCGGAGAAGTCTGGTCAGAAGCCATACCTCCGACATGGAAACAATGCCAAGTGACTCAACTATGTACGAAAACACAGGAACTGAAGAAAAATGGAAGCAGGTTCTCTGGACTGATGAGTCAAAATCTGAAATATTTGGCTGTAGCAGAAGGCAGTTTGTTCGGCGAAGGGCTGGAGAGCGGTACACGAATAAGTGTCTGCAGGCAACAGTGAAGCATGGTGGAGGTGGAGTTTGGGGCTGCATTTCTGCAAATGGAGTTGGGGATTTGGTCAGAATGAATGGTCTCCTCAATGCTGAGAAGTACAGGCAGATGTTTATCCATCGTGCAATACCATCAGGGAGGCATCTGATTGGCCCCAAATGTATTCTGCAGCAGGACAATGACCCCAAACATACAGCCAATGTCATTAAGAACTATCTTCAGCGTAAAGAACAACAAGGAGTCCTGGAAGTGATGGTATGGCCCCCACAGAGCCCTGATCTCAACTCTGTTGGGGATTACATGAAGAGACCGAAGCATTTGAGGCTGTCTAAATTCACAGAAGGACTGTGGCTAGTTCTCCAAGATGTGACCTGCCAAGTTCCTTCAAAAACTGTACAAGTATACCTTGAAGAATTGATGCTGTTTTAAAGGCAAAGGGTAGTCACACCAAATATTTAGATTTTTCTTCTGTTCGTTCACTTCTTCTGTTCATGAATTTTGTTAATTGATAAAAATAAACTATTAACATTTCTATTTTTGAAAGCATTCTTATTTTACAGCATTTTTTCACACCGCCTAAAACTTTTGCACAGTACTGTATAATGTAAAACCAAACAGTATTTTTAACCAATTCATCAGTTGAAATGCCATACCTATAGGCCTTCTATTCTCTCCTTCTCTCTTTCTCCCTTTCTCTTTCCTCTCGTGTGTGTATGTGGATGTGTGTATAAACCTGTGTGCATGTGGATCAGGCCTATGGACTGTGTGTGGCTGCACTGTGTGTGACTGATGGGGACAGTAACAGCAATATGGTGCTCAGAGTATAGTTTTGTATAGTTATATTTAATCATGTTTAATATACGAATAATGCATGGATTATCACGTTATCAGTGTGCCAACCAACCCCCTCATGTTGGAACTCATCTCTTTGAGAATATGATGTTACCTGACACTACTCATCACACGCTGTCACATCTTATATCAAAATGTAGCTGAAGAGGCATACTGGGTTCACGGTGGCCCAGGGTGGAGTTGACATTGATTGACGCTTCAAGGTGGCCCAGGGTGGAGTTGACATTGATTGACGCTTCAAGGTGGCCCAGGGTGGAGTTGACATTGATTGACGCAAATTTATCGCGACGATGCAGAGCGTGATCGCATGGAGGCCTGTAGATTCCTGCCATTAGGTTTACTAAATCAAGCGTGCCAGGAATTGTTAGATTTGTCCTGGGCCAGCTTCAAGGGCAATTATGGAGGGTTACACATGGGATAGTGCATCACCAGTTCCTCTTACTCTACAATGCAACTTTCATATGCTGAGGAGTTAATTCCTGTTTGAATTTTGAGGGAACCTGGTTGTGTGTCTATTCTGGTAATCTGGCCACAGTTTGATTCCTGCTCAGCGCTGAAGGTTCAGAGGTTCTGGTCGATGGGAAGGGCAGAAGGACGTCACACCTGGGCTGTGTTGGAGCGAGACTACACCCCCTCAGGCCAGTACTTCTGGCTGTTGTCGGGAGACGGGGGGCATTGGGTGATGTGTTCGTGTCCTGCCATGACGCCATTGGACAATAGTGCACCTGCAGTGAGGGATGCTCTGACCATACAGCAAGCAGAAGGGGTGTGTCAGGTGGGTGTTACCCAGTAGTGTGTGGTCACTGGTTCTGATGATTGCCAGGGGTTGGGTGTGCCCCACAAAACCTGCATTCTGTCTTGAGGCTGTGGGCGACATCACCAGAGGAGGGTCCCACATTCCATCCATCTCCAAGGTTTCTATTATGACACCATGATGAAACTAAGGAAATTGGTGGTTGAGGGGAATCAAGCTATCCCGGAAATGAAAGGTTGTATTTCTTTATCAAAATCTAAAAGCTTGTCCTCTAACTCGGCAAAGTCAGAGCTGTCCTCCATATCACCCAGGCTAGCCAAGTTAGGTTCTGTGATATTTGTATGCTAACATTACTGTGTCTTTGTGGGAGTTTCATGTGATCGCCTGGATGGGTGGCCACCCATAAACCAGTCTCTGCGTTCAAGCTTGGAGTTACCTTCTGGAAAATCTCCAGCCTTTGTCCAGTGACATCACTGGACGTGTTTGCCCCATATTTACAAAATGGTGTCACTGATGGTGATTTTAAAAAGGCCTACACACAGAATTTTAGTATTTAATTAATGTCAACAGAAACAAGACAGTGCTCCTTTTAGAATTCTATCAGTTGAAACAAGTGAAATGCTTCCAATTGAGGTAAAGGGAGCCAGTGAAGGGAGTTATAAGTGGGGTCCCACTCTCAGAAGAAGCTGATTGCTTCCCCACGTTTGCGGGGCGAGGCAGTTGAAATGTTATAGGGACGGTGAAGAACTACCTGAGAGGGTTTTGCTGGACTATGGTAGCTATAGGGTGAGGGCATATGTGAAGAAATAAATCCCAAAGAAATGAATAGGTACATTCAGTAGATGGCGGTAATGCACTTGTAATTTTTTTAACCGCCGTTAAAATTAAAGAAGTAGAAGAAGTATATTGGACACAAGTACCAAACCGAACCTAACCCATAGGATTTACCAACCGAGGATAAACCATAGGGTTGAACACACGTTTAACTATATAGCTATTGCACACAGATAAAACTGTGCCGAAGTCGAGGAGAAGGTAGAAAATTACTAGCAAGATACTTTCATATTTACTTGGCTGCGGATATGTAAATTAGCTAACGTGTGTGGTTGCCGGCTCAGTCCTTGGCTCAGCCGTTTTTGGCCTGTGCACAGAATTGCTTTATGTGGAGTGATGTAACTAGGTTAACCTGCTTGCTACTATTCTATCCTGTGACCACCGCTCAAAACCCCGTAGCGGCAAGTAGTTAAAGTCGACCAACTAGCCGAACACCAAACTGTTGTATTGTAGCTAACGTTAGCCCTAACGATAACTAGTTATTGTAACGTAAACTCACCGTGTTCCAAACAGTGTTTAAAAAATTACTTCGAGATCAGCTTTGTTTTGTGTGTGTGTGTGAGTGTGTGAAGTATAATTCCTTACGTTTCTTTGCACTGCAAACTTAAATGAAATATAATTTATATTAGGGTTGCGGCTTAAGATGTAACATATAAAATTGGATTAATTTAATCGTCACCGAAAATGAGTAAACTCGACTATTTAAACGTATACCTCACTCCTGTCTGGACACTTAAAAGATCACATGCAGATCCACTCGGGAGAGAGACCGTTCTCTTGTACACAGTATGGGAAACGTTGCAAACGAAAAGGAAGCTTGAGTACGCATCTCAAAATTCACACGGGAGGGACGGAATGTAACGAATGTGGGAAGATTTATGGTCAAATCTCTGGGACTATTTCGAAGTTCAACTGGCACATAAAAAAACGACGTTATTTTTAATAACATTTTTGATTGTATTTTATTTGGCTTCTCTAGTCCCTGAATTTGGAATGTCCAATTTGTGACATATGTATGTACACGTGCCCATGGGTACCCCCAGCTGCCTGCTAGGCCGCTTGGCACCTCCCCCTCTCCGAACCTCCACCTCACGCTCACGACTACTGTCTGTTCTGGCTCCACGGTGGTGGAACGAACTCCCCGTTGAGGTCAGAACTGTAGAATCTCTCCCCACCTTCAAGCGCAAGCTGAAGACACACCTCTTCAAGCAGCACCTCTCCCCATCCCTCCCTACCTCCCTGTGAACCTTAATTGTTGTCTCTGTGATGTGCTTTGTGTATCGTGTAGTTGGCTAGGTAGCAGTGTTTGGATAGTTCACTTTGGTCACTTTTGCTCTGTTTGTTTGTTTACTTGTTCTCAAAAAAAAAAAAGAAAAAAAAAGGCCCTCGTCCTTATCTTTGTTGTACAGGTAGCAGTTGAAATTGTACTTCCCTCTAGGGTCTTTCAGCGAACTTATCCCTGGTTATGGGTATGCACTTTGTTGTACGTCGCTCTGGATAAGAGCGTCTGCCAAATGCCAATAATGTAATGTAATGCTTGGGAGAGTGAAAATGGCTCGCTGATGGCCAACAGGGGTCACTCTGCTTCCCTGCATACATGCCCTGGGCTGTCTACATCCCTGCATACAACTCCAGTCCTGGAGAGCCGGTGTGTCTGCAGGATTTTGCTGCCACCAGTTACCCTGGCTCAATCAGCTAATTAGCCATATGCACCATGACTGCTGTCTGACTGCTGTCTGACTGTGTGAGTCCTGCTTTCTGACTGCGTGAGTCCTGCTGTCTGACTGCTGTCTGACTATGTGAGTCCTGCTGTCTGACTGCGTGAGTCCTGCTGTCTGACTGTGAGTCCTGCTGTCTGACTGCGTGAGTCCTGCTGTCTGACTGTGTGAGTCCTGCTGTCTGACTGCGAGTCCTGCTGTCTGACTGCGTGAGTCCTGCTGTCTGACTGCTGTCTGACTGCCTGTGTCCTGCTGTCTGACTGCGTGAGTCCTGCTGTCTGACTGTGAGTCCTGCTGTCTGACTGTGTGAGTCCTGCTGTCTGACTGCGTGAGTCCTGCTGTCTGACTGCGTGAGTCCTGCTGTCTGACTGCTGTCTGACTGCCTGTGTCCTGCTGTCTGACTATGTGAGTCCTGCTGTCTGACTGTGAGTCCTGCTGTCTGACTGTGTGAGTCCTGCTGTCTGACTGCGTGAGTCCTGCTGTCTGACTGTGTGAGTCCTGCTGTCTGACTGCGTGAGTCCTGCTGTCTGACTGTGAGTCCTGCTGTCTGACTGCGTGAGTCCTGCTGTCTGACTGTGTGAGTCCTGCTGTCTGACTGCGAGTCCTGCTGTCTGACTGCGTGAGTCCTGCTGTCTGACTGCTGTCTGACTGCCTGTGTCCTGCTGTCTGACTGCGTGAGTCCTGCTGTCTGACTGCGTGAGTCCTGCTGTCTGACTGCTGTCTGACTATGTGAGTCCTGCTGTCTGACTGCGTGAGTCCTGCTGTCTGACTGTGTGAGTCCTGCTTTCTGACTGGGTGAGTCCTGCTGTCTGACTGCTGTCTGACTGCCTGTGTCCTGCTGTCTGACTATGTGAGTCCTGCTGTCTGACTGTGAGTCCTGCTGTCTGACTGTGTGAGTCCTGCTGTCTGACTGCGTGAGTCCTGCTGTCTGACTGTGTGAGTCCTGCTGTCTGACTGTGTGAGTCCTGCTGTCTGACTGTGTGAGTCCTGCTGTCTGACTATGTAAGTCCTGCTGTCTGACTGCTGTCTGACTGCGTGAGTCCTGCTGTCTGACTGCGTGAGTCCTGCTGTCTGACTGCTGTCTGACTGCGTGAGTCCTGCTGTCTGACTATGTGAGTCCTGCTGTCTGACTGTGAGTCCTGCTGTCTGACTGTGTGAGTCCTGCTGTCTGACTGTGTGAGTCCTGCTGTCTGACTGCGTGAGTCCTGCTGTCTGACTGCTGTCTGACTGCGTGAGTCCTGCTGTCTGACTGCGTGAGTCCTGCTGTCTGACTGCTGTCTGACTGCGTGAGTCCTGCTGTCTGACTGTGAGTCCTGCTGTCTGACTGTGTGAGTCCTGCTGTCTGACTGTGAGTCCTGCTGTCTGACTGTGTGAGTCCTGCTGTCTGACTGTGTCAGTCCTGCTGTCTGACTGCGTGAGTCCTGCTGTCTGACTGCGTGAGTCCTGCTGTCTGACTGTGAGTCCTGCTGTCTGACTGTGAGTCCTGCTGTCTGACTGCATGAGTCCTGCTGTCTGACTGTGTCAGTCCTGCTGTCTGACTGTGTGAGTCCTGCTGTCTGACTGCTGTCTGACTGCGTGAGTCCTGCTGTCTGACTGCTGTTTGACTGTGTGAGTCCTGCTGTCTGAGTGCTGTCTGACTGTGTGAGTCCTGCTGTCTGACTGCTGTCTGACTGCCTGTGTCCTGCTGTCTGACTATGTGAGTCCTGCTGTCTGACTGTGAGTCCTGCTGTCTGACTGTGTGAGTCCTGCTGTCTGACTGTGTGAGTCCTGCTGTCTGACTGCTGTTTGACTGTGTGAGTCCTGCTGTCTGAGTGCTGTCTGACTGTGTGAGTCCTGCTGTCTGACTGCTGTCTGACTGCCTGTGTCCTGCTGTCTGACTATGTGAGTCCTGCTGTCTGACTGCGTGAGTCCTGCTGTCTGACTGTGTGAGTCCTGCTGTCTGACTATGTGAGTCCTGCTGTCTGACTGTGTGAGTCCTGCTGTCTGACTGTGTGAGTCCTGCTGTCTGACTATGTGAGTCCTGCTGTCTGACTGCTGTCTGACTGCGTGAGTCCTGCTGTCTGACTATGTGAGTCCTGCTGTCTGACTGCGAGTCCTGCTGTCTGACTATGTGAGTCCTGCTGTCTGACTGCATGAGTCCTGCTGTCTGACTGTGTCAGTCCTGCTGTCTGACTGTGTCAGTCCTGCTGTCTGACTGTGTGAGTCCTGCTGTCTGACTGCTGTTTGACTGTGTGAGTCCTGCTGTCTGACTGCTGTCTGACTGCCTGTGTCCTGCTGTCTGACTGCTGTCTGACTGCGTGAGTCCTGCTGTCTGACTATGTGAGTCCTGCTGTCTGACTGTGAGTCCTGCTGTCTGACTGTGTGAGTCCTGCTGTCTGACTGTGTGAGTCCTGCTGTCTGACTGTGAGTCCTGCTTTCTGACTGCATGAGTCCTGCTGTCTGACTGTGTGAGTCCTGCTGTCTGACTATGTGAGTCCTGCTGTCTGACTGCGAGTCCTGCTGTCTGACTGTGTGAGTTCTGCTGTCTGACTGCGTGAGTCCTGCTGTCTGACTGCGTGAGTCCTGCTGTCTGACTGTGTCAGTCCTGCTGCCTGACTGTGTGAGTTCTGCTGTCTGACTGCGTGAGTCCTGCTGTCTGACTGTGTGAGTCCTGCTGTCTGACTATGTGAGTCCTGCTGTCTGACTGCTGTCTGACTGCGTGAGTCCTGCTGTCTGACTGCGTGAGTCCTGCTGTCTGACTGCGTGAGTCCTGCTGTCTGACTGCGTGAGTCCTGCTGTCTGACTGTGTGAGTCCTGCTGTCTGACTATGTGAGTCCTGCTGTCTGACTGTGTGAGTCCTGCTGTCTGACTGTGTGAGTCCTGCTGTCTGACTATGTGAGTCCTGCTGTCTGACTGCTGTCTGACTGCGTGAGTCCTGCTGTCTGACTATGTGAGTCCTGCTGTCTGACTGCGAGTCCTGCTGTCTGACTATGTGAGTCCTGCTGTCTGACTGCATGAGTCCTGCTGTCTGACTGTGTCAGTCCTGCTGTCTGACTGTGTCAGTCCTGCTGTCTGACTGTGTGAGTCCTGCTGTCTGACTGCTGTCTGACTGTGTGAGTCGTGCTGTCTGACTGCGTGAGTCCTGCTGTCTGACTGCTGTTTGACTGTGTGAGTCCTGCTGTCTGACTGCTGTCTGACTGCCTGTGTCCTGCTGTCTGACTGCTGTCTGACTGCGTGAGTCCTGCTGTCTGACTATGTGAGTCCTGCTGTCTGACTGTGAGTCCTGCTGTCTGACTGTGTGAGTCCTGCTGTCTGACTGTGTGAGTCCTGCTGTCTGACTGTGAGTCCTGCTTTCTGACTGCATGAGTCCTGCTGTCTGACTGTGTGAGTCCTGCTGTCTGACTATGTGAGTCCTGCTGTCTGACTGCGAGTCCTGCTGTCTGACTGTGTGAGTTCTGCTGTCTGACTGCGTGAGTCCTGCTGTCTGACTGCGTGAGTCCTGCTGTCTGACTGTGTCAGTCCTGCTGCCTGACTGTGTGAGTTCTGCTGTCTGACTGCGTGAGTCCTGCTGTCTGACTGTGTGAGTCCTGCTGTCTGACTATGTGAGTCCTGCTGTCTGACTGCTGTCTGACTGCGTGAGTCCTGCTGTCTGACTGCGTGAGTCCTGCTGTCTGACTGCGTGAGTCCTGCTGTCTGACTGCGTGAGTCCTGCTGTCTGACTGCTGTCTGACTGTGTGAGTCCTGCTGTCTGACTGCGTGAGTCCTGCTGTCTGACTGTGTGAGTCCAGCTGTCTGACTGTGTGAGTCCTGCTGTCTGACTGCTGTCTGACTGTGAGTCCTGCTGTCTGTGTGAGTCCTGCTGTCTGACTGCGCTGTCAGAAGAGGAGGGAGTTCAATCCAGCTGAAAGTGTGGAAGTGAGATAGTGTCCTGTGGAGGACAGTAGACAGCTGCATGACCTGCATAGTGCAGTCAGAATATGATTCTCATGCCCATAATGTGCATTTATGGGTTAGATGTACCGTAAGCTGAGCTCCATAAGTCTTGGGACAAATCTTTTTTCTTTTCTTGATTTGCCTCAGTCCTATACAATTTTAGATGTATGCTTATAATCCCTCAGAAGAAGTACAGAATGAATTAGCGGTAACCACTTCTCAACTAACCAATATCATAAAAAGAAATACCCAGTTCCTAATACAAAGACTTAGACATGACAATTTTGAACACAATAACAAATCAAGTAAATATCTGGCAAACCAACTCAAGCAGAACAAAGACAAATCTCTCATCTCAGTCATAAAGAACTGAGCGGGCAACCCATGACTACACCTACCGAGTTTAATAATATTAATATATATGATATTATTACATTCCGGGAATTTTACAGCAAATTATACACCTCGGACCATGAACCAACTCTAGTAGATACCCACTCCTTCCTTAACTGTGTAGACCTACCTCGACTTAACCAAGAACTAGCAATTGAACTAACACAATCTCACCACTCTTCTTCAGAATGACAGTTGACATCAAACTAAACTCAAAAATACCACCGCACATGAACACAGCCCTCCTCTCAGTATTACTGAAGCCTGATAAAGACCCAACCCAGCTACTGCCCCCTATCGCTCATCAACACCAATCTCAAAATTATCACATTAAGCTTTCTAATTCACTTGAGTTGCAGTGCCGTATCTATTAGGGAAGTGGGGGGGCCATCTAAGTACTGAGGGTTGACCTTTTTGGGGACATATTGCTGGGTGATGTTTTAATGAATGGTACCTAAATAAAACTTGTATCTTTTGTACCGTAACAGTCTGTGAACATTCTCATTCCCCTGACACCGGACCAGACCGGTATACCAAAGGTGGTGGCAGCATTATGCTATCCTTAAAACACCTAACAACAAAGTTTATTTTAATATTTTCTTTGAATGGGTAATAATTTTTTTAAATAATCCATATATCATTTAAATATTTGTGCACTAACCCACATTGTGGTTGAAAAAATGTAAATGGATTTTTAAAGAAATTCTAAAACTTATAGACATTAACACCACTTGCTTAAACAACTTGTTTCATGATTAAAACTTATTTAAACGGTATAAACGATTAATTTTTCGTTTTCATTTAATTTTGAAATTAAATAAATTCTATAGGGGGGTGCATTGTTTTGTTATTGAAATATCTTGGTACGTACTGATGTTCATGATCACGTCTATCTTAACAGGTGTTCCAGGACCTGTAGAGTTTTTCATATCCAAAAAAAAAATTAAGACCACCCACCATATTGAAAAATGCATGGGATCTATTCCGACATAAATTTCACCACATGCAGTACCATGTAATTCCAATGGATGGAAGAAGGGTGAAACTGATGTAGGATTCGATGCCATGCATGGGTAAATATGGCGGGTGGTCTTTATTTCTTTTAAATCTGAAAGAAAAAGGTCCTGGACGTGATCATGAGCACCAGTACGTACCAAGATATTTAAATAACAAAACAATTACCCTCCCCCCAATGAGTTTACAAGATTTCCATTTTCATTTACAAATAAAATTAAACTTTTGAATGCAATCCACTTATGATTATCTGCTTATATAAGTGCACCTTTTCATATAAGGAAATATTACGTGTTTATAGCGAATACGATTATGCAGTTTAAATCATTGGTGGTTTTAATGTTGTGGCTGATCGGTGTATAAAGACAATAAGTGTAGCTTGCTAAATATAATTTTAAGCAATGTGTAAACTTATTCGAATCACAAATGTCTGTTTTACGTTAAAACCAGCAGTTATGATCCTTGGCAAACGAAACGAGACACCCACAATAATAATAATAATAATAATAATAATAATAATAATAATAATAATAATAATAAAAAAGCAATACCGTCCCAGTATTTATTTAGATATAAAGTATCACGTGATCTTCACAAAATTGTTGGCGGCTTCACGGAGCTCTCTCTGTGTCGTCATGCCCAGGTCACATGACACGGGGAAATGCTAACGTCATCAGTCGCACAGAGAAGGGTCAGACCGATTCATTGTCTAACTCTTATCGACATTAATTGTTTAAAAATGACAAAATTACAAATTTTGAACGCGTATCTGACGGAACGGTTAATGGTGGCTGTGCGAGAGATACTGGAGGTGGTGGGTGACACGGTGTCGGAATATCAGGAAGAAACTGCCCGAATCCACCGGGAGAACGAGAGTCTGAGGAGGAAGCTGCGGGATGTGGTGATAGAAGCAGAGACGGGTTGGACGGGTGAGTTCCGTACTCCCACCTGTCGTACACATTCGTACCTTGCACGTGCGAGGTACGACAAGTGTAGTCATGGCTACGTTACTTTGGAACAATGGAGTTGTATTGTGCACAACAAATACTTAATTAGCCAAATGGTTAGCTAGCAAATCAGCTAACTGCTAAAGCTTAAATGCTAGCTAGTTAGCCACACTAATGTGTTGTATACATTCAGTGAAAACAAAGACCAACATTCAAAAACAAAGAACGGAGTAATTATTTAATCATTAAATAATCCGAATGTATTCATTATGATTAGAGCTAACCCATGCATGCATTTGGTACTCCGCGTATTCTGGTAAATTATCTTATTTAGCCATGACCGTCACTCCGTAGTGCCACACAGGGTCAATCTATTTCATCTGACTTGTCAAGCGGAAAGACGCTCACTTAAATGTTCTTCTTACACTGAAAAGTCCCGACTTGTTTACCTTCCGGACAGATGTGCTTGCAAGCGAATCGCTACCTTCGTTTTGGTCGCAGCGGATTCGACGCGTGAAATTTCACCTAAAACTATATTTTTTTTACTGTGAAGTGTGCGTACATATATAGATATAAAAAAAATAAAAAAAAATACTATATGCTGTCACCCAATTAGATCAAACTTTAGATAAAAAAACAACAACTTTTAAATCTCAGGCATGCTCGCATTGTCCTAAAATGTCTTCTTACCGTGACTTGTGCGCTACTTGAATGTGCTGGGACTAAAATGAAGGTAGCAATTTACTTGCGTCTGTCCGAAATGTAAACAAGTCACAACTTTTCAGTGTAAGAAGAACATTTATTACCACGCTATATACACCCGTACCTTTAACTGCACGACTGTAATACTCACTGTTATACTCACTGTAACACTGTAATTCTCACTGCACCACTCTCTGTATCACTGTAATACTCACTGCGCCGCTCACTGTATCACTGTAATTCTCGCTGCGCCACTCACTGTATCACTGTAATTCTCACTGCACTACTCACTGCACTGCTCACTGTAACACTGTAATTATCACTGCTCTACTCACTGTAATACTGCTCTACTCACTGTAACACTTTAATACTCACTGCACCACTCAGTGTAACACTGTAATTTGATGTTGTTTGCTGGCACTGGACTGGATAGACTGATAGATGAATTGAGTGCCACATATGCATTCCCTGAATAAAGTTTGTACACATTTATGTGCAAGTTTATAATATAAACTTGTATATATAAACTGCATCCTGGGAATTGTGATACTGCTGTACATTTTTTGTGTTGCATCTTCTGAATGTCTTCTGATATTGTTTGAAGGAAGTGCTCCTCATACATTTTTTTGGTAGGTCTGTTTATTGGTTGTTTTTGTTTAGTGGTGGCTTAGACATTGGCAGCAATGTTGATTTCAGATGGTTCTTTAGGTATTCAGGTGGTAAATTAAAACAGTGACTCTAACAGTGACCCACATTGCTTTGATACTAAGGAATATTAAGGCACCAGCGGTCAGAATAACCACCAAAAGCTTCCCAAAACTCGGAATCACGCAGATTGAACATTTAACTGGACCAAACAGCATTTCTCTGTGTTTGATACAGTAAACAGCCAACTCCTCATATTCACATATTGTACGTTGTACTTGTTAACAGTGGCAATGGTTTTTTACTTTTAAACCCCTCCCCCCCCCCCCCCATGAATTTACTTCTGATACAAGAACTGTAAAAAACTGTAAAGCACTGTACTCCGAAAGTGATATGGGAGTACAGAGCTATAGCTGATCGGCATAGCATGGGATGGTTTGGAAGGGACAGTTGAACGGTCCAGTTTAAGGAGTACAAGCAGGATTTTAATTTCAGAAAAATGTTCTTCATGCTACTTGAGTGAAAGAACCCTCTTTTTCTGTTTTCTCTCCCCCTTCTCCAGGAGCTCCTCACCTTCTTTCCATCTCTCTCCCTCCCTCCCTCTCCCCAGGGGTGTCACACCCTCTCTCCCTCTCGCCAGGGGCGTCACACCCTCTCTCCCCCCCCTCAGGGGTGTCACACCCTCTCTCTCTCTCCCCAGGGGTGTCACACCCTCTCTCCCTCTCCCCCCCCCCAGGGGCGTCACTCCCTCTCTCCCTCTCGGCGGCTGAGGGGAGCTCTCCCGTAGAGCAGCAGGACTGGAGCTCCGGCCTGAGGGAGCAGCTCGCTGGGGCCGAAGAGCAGCAGGAGGTCTGCGAGCGGCGGAGGAGCCGGCAGAAGGAAGAGGACGTCGCTGGACCGGACCGGTCCTGTGCCACGGAGGCGGAGCTGCAGTCCGAGTGCGGTACCCCCGGACTGAAGAAGCTGGCTTTGGAAATCGCTTTATCCGTGGTCTCGCCTTCCTCCCTGAGCGTCAGCCATGAGCTGAGCGCCATGCGCCTGGCCGAGGACGCTGCTCCTCGCGCGCGGCCCCGGTCCCCGGCTCACCTGCGCTCTGCCCAGGTCAAAACGGAGCCTGACGAGGGACCCGAATTCAAGTCCGAACAGCCCCCTGAGCTGAGCCCGGCAGCCAAAGCGAAATCCCACGCTCTGGAACCTCTGTTAGAAGCGAGTGTGGGCGAAGATTCTGAGGCGCTGGGGGCCGGGGTGGGACACATGGAGGGTACTGGACCACAGGAAGCGGGGACCAGGATGAACGAGATCCAAAATGAGAGCTACTTCGTCGGGTACCGAGGAGAGAAACAGCACCGCTGCTTTCAGTGCGGTAAGTTCTTCAGTCAGGTCTGCAACCTGAAAACCCACCTGCAGATTCACACGGGCGAGAGACCGTACACCTGCAACTGGTGCGGCAAGTCCTTCACTCAGTCAGCGGACCTGAGGCGCCACCAGCGGATCCATACCGGGGAGAAACCACACCGCTGCACCTGGTGCGAGAAGAGTTTCACTCAGATAGGAAACCTCAAAAGACACCTGCGAATTCACACCGGAGAAAGGCCCTACTGCTGCACGCTGTGTGGCAAGAGCTTCAATGACGGGGACACCCTGAAAAAGCACCGCAGAATCCACACGGGGGAGAGGCCGTTCCGCTGCGCTCACTGTTCCAAGACTTTCACTGTGGCCAGCAGCCTGCAGAATCATCTCAGAAATCACTTGAAAGAGAGTAAGCAGCAGTGCTGAGAGAGAAATCATAGTGTGTGAGGTGGTGTGTTTTGATATACAATTTTAAAGTGACTGTGTTTTTAAAATGTGCCCAGCAACCTAAACAGTGAATATAAGCCAAATATGCAACTCTGGTGTTGATGAAGATCCGTAACTGATTAAATGGAGGTATTGCTCTCATCATGATTGTTCAAAAAAATCTATACATTTCCTGATGAAAATGGGTTTTCATTTTTGATTTGCTTTTAAAGGCATATTATGCAGGATGTTTAGCTTCGCTGTGGTTTTGTGTATACAATACAATCCTCCTCAAGCCCACCCACTCGCCTCCATTGAGGGAAACAAATGCCATTGAGCACAGGATAGCTCGCTGGATAGCTTGAGGTAATGTCACTTGGTTGAGCAGCAAGGTTGTTGTGCGTCTATATAGGCAGCCTGTTGCTTAGTGGCTAAGGTATAGGACCCGGAAGGCCCAGTCATAATAAGATCCATGCAGCTGTTGGGCCCTTGACCATATCCCTACATTGCTCCAGGGGGGATTATCTCCTGCTTAGTCTGGAACAACTGGAAGTCGCTTTGGATAAAGGCGTCTCCACTCTCCACTCTCCACTTTCAGTAGCTAGCTTGTTACAAACACTGGGAATGGTGTTATCAATGCAAAAGCTGATATAGTCACAGACACAGTCTGTCATGGTATCAGTGTCCTCCCCGTGCGGTTTGTACAGAGCATCCCAGTCAGTGCCGTCCAGGGCACCGTGCATGAGACCAGTTCCTCCCTGGCCTCACCCTCGCAGGTTGCTGCTGGAAAACTGGCTTGTATGATGTTGTCAGCAAGACTGAGTCTGATCTGCCAAGAGCAGGCAGGGCAGCAGAGCTGTAGGCATCTTTAACATTTGCATACAACAGGTCCAATTTATTATTGTCTCTGGTTGTACATTTTAGAAACTGGTAAAATGTGGATAGGGTACTGGAAAGAGACATGATGAGAGAGCCTGTAATTGTGATGACGGGTTGTTCTGTTTGAAGTCTGGCTGTCGCGGAGTGAACTGCATGCTGCTCCCGCGTTTCCCGTGGGTGGAATCTCAACCGTAAAAACAATGGCGCTGGAGAATTCTCTTGGCAAATTGTATGGTCCGATCAATCGGCTCGCTGTCCGGGCTGCAGAAACGCTCCTTCTCAGAGATGTGTCCTGGGTTGGCACCTGGAGTTTAGAAACAAGGCCCCTCCTCCTGTCTTCTTGCCACTCGTGGTGGGTTTGCTATCTGCGCGAGCCTTGTGGAATCTGGGAATGGTCACATTCGGGTCAGGTATCCGTTTGGGTTGCCACATCTCGGTGAAACGCATGATACTGCATTCTCTGTTCTCCCTCTGACTCTTAACGAGTTCAGTTAACGAGTGCCCCCAGTTCGTCCCTCTTATTTGCCAAAGGCCGCACTCTCCCCGTAATGACTGCAGGGAGGAGCCGGTCACTGGAGGAGCCGGTCACTGGAGGAGCTGGTCACTGGAGGAGCCGGTCACTGAGAGGAACCGGTCACTGGAGGAACCGGTCACTGGAGGAGCCGGTCACTGGAGGAGCAGGTCACTGCAGGAGCTGGTCACTGGAGGAACCATTCACTGGAGGAACCGGTCACTGGAGGAACCGGTCACTGGAGGAACCGGTCACTGCAGGAGCTGGTCACTGGAGGAACCGGTCACTGAGAGGAACCGGTCACTGGAGGAACCGGTCACTGGAGGAACCGGTCACTGGAGGAGCCGGTCACTGGAGGAACCGGTCACTGGAGGAGCCGGTCACTGGAGGAGCAGGTCACTGCAGGAGCTGGTCACTGGAGGAACCAGTCACTGGAGGAACCGGTCACTGGAGGAGCCGGTCACTGGAGGAACCGGTCACTGGAGGAGCCGGTCACTGGAGGAACCGGTCACTGGAGGAGCCGGTCACTGGAGGAACCGGTCACTGGAGGAGCCGGTCACTGCAGGAGCAGGTCACTGCAGGGCGATCAGCATACCTCCCAGTCATTAAAAGTGGCCCAAGTACGAAGAAGAGCAATACAAACCACTTAATAAGCGTTGTTGTGTAGTCTGATGTTCACAAACATAAAACAATGTGTTTAGAGGCTAAAATAAGTACTAAAATAAAAAATAAAACATGAAAACATGTGAACCTGCTGCAACAGGCTGCCACTAGCAGGGCTTCATGTTGCTGAATGATTGGCAGTACATCACAGATATGAGTGAGCATGCTTGTTTTATAACATTTTCAAGGTAAAAATCCTGCATAGTATGCCTCACTTTTCCAAGCCTTGTTTCACCATGTTTTTCTGACTACATTTTACAATTTAGTACATTACAGTCACTTAGACTCTCTTATCCACAGCAACTTACAGTCTGTGTGATTCTCAGGAATACAAATGTGTCATTACCAAGAAGGCACATTTGTAATCAATAAGCGCAATGTTAACCTAATGAAGAGAATAAACTAAAGAAAGTGCCACTTTAAGCACAGAGTCTTCAGTCTGCATTGCAGGATGTCTGCTCTGACTGCAGTGGAACCTTTTGACCTGTTATTACTATAGGAGAGATGGCGGAGCGGCATGGGTGAGTGAGGAGGTTATGGATTCCACAAGCAGCAGCTTTTGGCATGGAGGATGGAGAGGAGATAAATGAGAGGATGTCAGGACAAACAGAACTAAAAATAATAATGCTTTTTACATGCCAAGATGGACCAGAGTGGGCATACTTGATTTTACCTCAGGCAAATGGGGACAGCTATACTAATTTTCATGGGCTGTCAATGGCTCATTTGCAATGGCTGTATTCCAGCATAGGTATTCCGGTAATCAAGTCCCAACTTTGCCAGAGAGATGATTAGCTAGCATGGTATTCTCCGCGTAGCTACAGCCAGGCAGACGGTTGGCAGGGAAGGTATTCCCGGCATAGCTTCAACCAGGGAGACAATATTCAGTATGTTACAATATTCTCTGTGTAGCTTCAGCCAGGCAGACGGTTGGCTTGGAAGGTATTCTCCATGTAGGTTGAGCCAGGGAGGATGGCGCATACAAGCCTCCGCAGTGCACAGAGAATGCTACAGTGATGTTAGTGGCCTACAGTGACAATTATGAAACAGGGAGAGAAGGAAAAGAACACTTTTATCTCCCATGTCCTATTCCCACGAAAGCTCTACAATCTACTCATCAGAACGCGTTTCTGAACATCACAGTGATGAACAAGGTTTACATTTACCACCATCTCTCCCCTTTATTTTCAAATGTTCCCACCAGTCGCTGCCAGGACTCAAGTATGCTCTTCTGCTGAGGGGCCACTTGGCAAGGGCCTGCCTCTGCTTTCTCACAGACAAGCACTTTCCAGAAGAAAATGGGGAAGTGTGTTTTAAGTCATGACACTTTTATTGTGAATACTTGCCTGAAACTTTACAGTGTATGACAGCAATTTTATTGTTACATATTGTTACATGTCATTGACTTAAAATTAGGCAGATGTATTCAGCTACAGAAAGGGACTAACAAGGCATTGCATCATGGCCGAGATCCAGTATTTTAGGATTTGTTTCAACTGTCACAATTAGCAGTCAAAAGTCTCACCTTAATATGGGCATATTTGTGTTATTTATTCTTTGTTATTTTTTGCTGTAATGGATTGACCTGGACTGATGGGTATTGTGTTTTCCATTGTCAAACCTTTTCTTTGTTTTTCTCAAGTGGTGCATATCTTGCTGACCGTGAGCTGTGTTTATGTTTAAAGTATTTTTTGTTTTCACAACTACTGTTTATTTCTTGTTCTTTTGACACTGTCTCTCCTTGAGCCAAGACCAGGCCTTGAACAGTTGGGCTGAAAGAGTAATATTCAGGTTGAATTGGAAACCTAGAAAGTTATGGATCTCCTGGAACAGTGTTGGGAACCACTGCCCTACAGTACTGGGGCATTGTGCTCCTCGTCAAGGGGGAAGACTGCAGCAACCAGCTTTCTGGAGGTTTCATGTCGTAAAAGTAATCAATCCCAGCACCACTCAGCTTCTGCCATCAGAAAGGGGAAAACTAAAGGTAATAAGAGGTGCTTGTCACATTTCTTAATTAACACCATATTCAGAGGCCCAGATTCAGCTGCTGACAAATGACAGTAAATTTCAATATCTATCCCATATGGAGTCAATGCCTATTCTGGCCACATTATTAATATTACTATCTTACTAATTGCTGACGTCATAGCATATTCTGCCAAATTAGAAAAGGTCTGCAATGATAAGAACAGAAACAGGAGGTTTTGGC
This sequence comes from Conger conger, assembly GCF_963514075.1. Classification (NCBI taxonomy): domain Eukaryota; kingdom Metazoa; phylum Chordata; class Actinopteri; order Anguilliformes; family Congridae; genus Conger; species Conger conger. Next base: position 40,179,467 of record NC_083775.1, read on the forward strand.
TTTTGTATTAAAGAATACAAGTCCTAGTCCAAGACATCTGAAGTTTATATCTACAGTTCTAAATTTGTTATTTGACTGTAATACTGAAATTACCTTTGGAAGTTAGATTTTAGCACATAGCACTTCTGTTTATGAAATGGGTTTGCACTGTTACCCTGTGTTTAATCCTGGAATAACATAAACTGGATTTAAGACTATTATTTGTGGTAATTTAGATCGCAATGAATCGCTAACTGTGATGGTTATTTTTGTTTCTGAGTGAAATAGGAGTGTTTTGAAGCACAATAAAAACATGTATCTAATCCACATTGTTAAAATGATATGTAGACCAGGTAGCAACTGAGCTGCTTCACTGGTTATCCACTAGCCTCTACATTAGCTTATCCACTAGCCTCTACATTGGCTTATTCACTAGCTTCTACATTGGCTTATTCACTAGCTTCTACATTAGCTTATCCACTAACCTCTACATTAGCTTATCCACTAGCCTCTACATAAGTTCTCCACTAGCCTCTACATTACCTTATTCACTAGCTTCTACATTAGCTTATCCATTAGCCTCTACATTAGCTTATCCACTAGCCTCTACATTGGCTTCTCCACTAGCCTCTACATTAGCTTATCCACTAGCCTCTACATTGGCTTATTCACTAGCTTCTACATTAGCTTATCCACTAGCCTCTACATTGGCTTATCCACTAGCCTCTACATTGGCTTATTCACTAGCTTCTACATTAGCTTATCCACTAGCCTCTACATTAGCTTATCCACTAGCCTCTACATTGGCTTATTCACTAGCTTCTACATTAGCTTATCCCCTAGCTTCTACATTAGCTTATCCACTAGCCTCTACATTGGCTTATTCACTAGCCTCTACATTAGCTTATTCACTAGCTTCTACATTAGCTTATCCACTAGCCTCTACATTAGCTTATCCACTAGCCTCTACATTGGTTTCTCCACTAGCCTCTACCTTGGCTTATTCACTAGCTTCTACATTAGCTTATACACTAGCCTCTACATTAGCTTCTCCACTAGCCTCTACATTGCCTTATTCACTAGCTTCTACATTAGCTTATCCACTAGCCTCTACATTGGCTTATTCACTAGCTTATACATTAGCTTATCCACTAGCCTCTACATTATTTTATCCACTAGCCTCTACATTAGCTTATCTACTAAGCCTCTACATTGGCTTATTCACTAGCTTCTACATTAGCTTATCCACTAGCTTCTACATTAGCTTATCCACTTGCCTCTACATTGGCTTCTCCACTAGCCTCTACATTAGCTTATTCACTAGCTTCTACATTAGCTTATCCACTAGCTTATGCATTCGCTTATTCACTAGCTTCTACATTAGTTTCTCCACTAGCCTCTACATTCACTTATCCACTAGCTTCTACATTAGCTTATCCACTAGCCTCTACATTTGCATATCCACTAGCTTTTACATTAGCTATCCACTAACTTTTACATTAGCTTATCCCCTAGCTTCTACATTGGCTTCTCCACTAGCCTCTACATTAGCTTATCCACTAGCCTCTACATTAGCTTATTCACTAGCTTCTCCATTAGCTTATCCACTAGCTTCTACATTAGCTTATCCACTAGCCTCTACATTGGCTTATCCCCTAGCTTCTACATTAGCTATCCACTAACCTCTACGTTAGCGTATCCATTAGCCTCTACATTAGCTTATCCACTAGCCTCTACATTGGCTTATTTGCTAGCTTCTACATTAGCTTATCTACTAGCCTCTACATTGGCTTATTCACTAGCTTATACATTAGCTCATCCACTAGCCTCTACATTAACTTATCCACTAGCCTCTACATTGGCTTATCCACTAGCCTCTACATTGGCTTATCCACTAGCCTCTACATTGGCTTATCCACTAGCCTCTACATTAGCTATCCACTAACCTCTATGTTAGCTTATCCACTAGCCTCTACATTAGCTTATCCACTAGCTTCTACATTAGCTTATCCACTAGCCTCTACATTGGCTTATTCACTAGCTTCTACATTAGCTTATCCACTAGCCTCTACATTAGCTGTTCTGCTAACTTGATGTGTACAACCAGGTAAGTGACCTGCTTTACTAGCTTCTAAGTTAGCTCATCCACTAGCTTCTCTATTAGCTGTCTTGTTAGTTTTTCAGGTATCTTATCTGCTAGCTTCCCCATTAGCTTAACCTCTAGCTAATCCATTAGCTCATCTGCTAGCTTCTCTTTGCTTCAAAAAAAAACCAAACAGCTCAAGCTAGATTTTGAAATAGGTGGTAGCTGGTTGACCAGTTAGACTAGCTCCATACTCTGCATGGTTTAGCAAGCTCAAGATTATGATTTGAAACAGCTGGTATCTGTTATTTCAAGCTGGTCATAGCTGGATTTCACACCAGGTCTCTGTTTGCTTTTTGCTCGGACATTGTCAAATCACTTTCCTCATGGCTCCAGCCATATGTTTTAAAACAAGAGGGGACAATTCATTCAGCAAAACGTTGCCTTTGACACGGCATGTTCTGTTTTATTCTGAACCAAATCCATAGTAATTATTTTAATGAAAATTGTAGAGAATGTGGACCCAAGTTATTTATGACATTTAAACCCTGTAATCTTCCTGTCAATATAATCAAACAAAAACATTATGATTAGCAGACATAATATTTTTTTCTCTGTGGACTGTAACATTTGACAATAATATTGGTTCTCAGAGAAAACTGCCCGGCTATGACACTTGAAGGTTCACTGCCAATCTCCATCTTACTTGCAATAGTCCAAAGCACTGGATCCGAGTCTAGATCAATGTGCTCGCAACTCAGATCAAAACAAAGGAGACGGTCGCGGCTTTCCTAGCCGTTGCTGCTAGCTCTTCATCCAAACAAGCAGACCACAAACTGGTGTCGGAGTGTCCACTGTAATCCAACTGCGGCTTTTGTAGCTGTGCTAGTGATGGACGCTGAGCTAAACAAGATAAATACTGGTGTCAGTGTGTTCGCTGTGATCCAGTTGCGACTCTATAGCCATTGTTATGAAAGGCTGCTGATCTGAACAGGAAACTGCAAACTGGATCAGTGTTCCACTGCGGTGCAGCTGCAGTTCCATAGAGTCAGTGCAGCACGGAGCAGATACTCTCTGTTACAGTCCTGGTGAAGTGCTACCACTGTGCTGCTGTGGCAGTATTCATAGTATTCCATGTCTTCACTCAAAACGAACGGCTGATTAATCTTACAATACATTTATTACAGCCACAGAGCTGTTTGCCAAATGACAGACAAGTCAACATTACTAGCAGAGTGGCCAGTATGCTCATTTAAGATGAGGATCTCTCTCTGCTAACATTAACGTAAATTAGCGAATGCTAGCTAATAGTAACCAGCCAACTAACGTTAAGTAACTAGCCAGCTAATGTTACCCTGCTTTTGTAACGTGATACTAACATTAATGTTAGTCAACACTGGCATTAATCAATTTGATCTGGCTAGATTCTACATTGAATGAAGTGATCAGAACACACTCTGCTGCTTTGTCAAGGCAGGAAATCTTTCTGGTTTATTTTGGCTAGCCATAAGTTCCTCCTGGCTTGGCTTAAACTCCTTGTATCCTCTCCCTCATTCTCTTTCACCACTGGGATTCTATAAAAACGCAACTGCCTACTCTTGTCACCACTGGATTTGTTATGACAACGATAAATTACATACGTTGTGACCATCTTCGAAAAAAGGGTGAACAGAAAAATCGATCATTTAGAGGTTGTTGCACATGGCTAAATGTCAGAAGGACTTCCTATCCCTGGGGAAATTACAGGCGGTTCCACCCAGTGTGCCTACCTCATGGGCTGCCCTGAATGGTGTGCCACAAAATGAGAGATGCGCTGCAGCTACCTGCTCTTCACCTTTGCCCACTTAGGTAGTGTTAACGTAGCTGCTCACCATGTACCTTTGCCCACTTAGGTAGTGTTAACGTAGCTGCTCTCCATGTACCTTTGCCCACTTAGGTAGTGTTAACGTAGCTGCTCTCCATGTACCTTTGCCCACTTAGGTAGTGTTAACGTAGCTGCTCTCCATGTACCTTTGCCCACTTAGGTAGTGTTAACGTAGCTGCTCTCCATGTACCTTTGCCCACTTAGGTAGTGTTAACGTAGCTGTTCTCCATGTACCTTTGCCCACTTAGGTAGTGTTAACGTAGCTGCTCTCCATGTACCTTTGCCCACTTAGGTAGTGTTAACGTAGCTGCTCTCCATGTACCTTTGCCCACTTAGGTTAACGTAGCTGCTCACCATGCGGTTTCAGTGGCCATGCTACCGACACCTTTGCCGACACAACATGGTTAAGTCTCCTCATGGCTATGGGGATGTCTGTGAAGATGAAGGCCTCTTCACTATAAAGTAGAGATTAGGAGCAGGGTATTTCGAAGGGTAAGAGAGGGAATAGGGTTAGGGTTGGGATGGGTGGAGGGGGAGTTTTGGTGAAGGACTGGGTATTGGGAATGGTAAGGGATGTCTCCGGTTGAAGAGGTACAGGTAAGCAGGTTTTAGTGGCATATTATTTTTTAAAGCTTCTGAGTGCTCATTTTATTTGCAGATGCTTTCACACAATGAACACATAAGACATCCACTTTTGCAGTTGTAGATGACAATAAATGTACAGTAGCACACTGAGGACTTCGGCAGGAGTTTCCCCACAGCCTCCTAAAGAGTATCGCCCAAACGTGCTTCATCAGGGATATGGGTTTATGTCAATGAAAATTGTGGAGTCAAAGGTGTTTTCACTGTCTTCCTCAGAAATATTCACTCAGATGAGAGATTCCTTAGAAGTTCTCCATAGGAAGTTTTCTATTTAGAGGGAGGCATTGCAAAATAATTGTTTAGCATACAAAACAGTTTTTTCTCAAGTGTCTCAGTTTTTCAGGCAAAAGAGTGGTGTGTTTTATGCAGGCTTAAACTATACACCATTGGAAAAATAATGTAATTAGCTAAAATGCTTCTCAGACTTCAATGCCATACCCCTAACCGGTTCTGTGCTGAGCAGAAGTTGTACTTTATTTTTTTGCTCACGGATGGAGATCATGCCTATATTGTGCAACTGCATTACTGATAGTCAGAGAAGCTTGTGTGTGGGCTCATGGTGTTCCAGAGAGCCAACACAGGTCTACCTAATAAAGTCACTGAGTGTATATGAGCTGTCTCTTCTACACCGCTGTCCATAAAAAAATATAAAAAAAGTCATTTCAATACATTTAACAAGCAACGAATTAGCGTTTCTAGTTAAAATAGAATTATGTACACTCACTGAGCACTTTATTAGGTAGACCTGTACCAGCCTGTTAATGCAAATATTTACTCAACCAATCATGTGGCAGCAACTAAATTCATAAAAGAATGCAGACATGGTCACGAGGTGTAACTGTTGTTCAGACCAAATGCCAGAATTGGGAAGAAAAGTGACTTTGACTGTGGAATGATTGTTGGTGATTGTTGGCTCACTGAGTGTATATTACATGTTTTCATAGCTCTAACAGTAACCTCAGTCTGCTTATTGCTACTGTGTCTATGCTGTGGCATGGCCATCTGCTGCTCACAAGATAAAATAACCAAAGACTCATAATGATAAAATGCTTGAATTACTGATTCCAGTAATAATCCAGCTCTTCCAGAAATGGTAAGAGAAGCAGCGAGACTGGATGAGACACACTCTGGCTATCTCCCTTTTCCTACAGAGATGCAATGACTGCTTCACATTCTCTTGATATGGCTGTCTCAGACACTGCAGACTGAATAAAGATGCAGTTTCCAGACAGAAAATGTATCCTGTTGTACTGCACATCATTCACATCATCCCCATCACAAACTATAATATAAATGAAATGGGTAAAGTACACATTCACTATAATAAACAGAAATACACTCGCCAAGCACTTTATTAGGATTTTTACTTTATTACACCTATTCACCTATTCATGTGATTATCTAATCAGCCAATTTTGTGGCAGCAGTGCAATGCACACAATCATGTAGATACGGGTCAGGAGCTTCAGTTATTGTTCACAGCAACTATCAGAATGGGGATAGGCTACAGCAAAATAAAAAGTGTAAACCTTGCTTAAAGAGATAATGGAACCCATAGCTTCTAAAACATGAGACTTAAAGGCTGAAAAGGAAGTTAGAACAGCTCTAGCTTCCGAGATATGATATATATTGTATGCGAGCTACACAGATTTTTCAGGGGGGAATTTTTGGAGGGGGGGAGTCGATTTGACTGACTTTGAGTGCGGAGGGTGTGCCTTTGGCTCGGGGGGGGGGAAGAATATGCACCAAAAGGATATTTATTGCAGCGGAACGGAAAATTGTCAGTCATATAATTCAAGTACATGTCCACTGGAACATGCTGATGTCAAATCTCGTTTTCCAGGAAGTGGATGAAAAAAAAAAAAAACTGGTGTGAAAATACACAAGTATTACAATTTTTGGAATATATACTTTACTTTTACTTTCCCCATGGCCAGATGAGCACCTCAATGAGCACCTTGTTTTCCGCTCATCAGTTTTATTTGAGCACCTAATGATCTGTTCTCGTTTTACTCAAGCGCTATCATTTGCATTTACATTTTGGATACTACGTTACTGGCATGTCTTTTGATGTCACTATATGGTAAATGGAGTGCATTTAGATATCCCTTTTATCCAAAGTGCTTTACAGTTGATGCCTCTCATTCACTCATTCACACACACTCACACACCAATGGCGAAAGGCTGCCATACAAGGTACCAATCAGCTCGCCGGGAGCGATTGGGAGTTAGGCGTCTTGCACAGGGACACTTCGACACACCCAGGGCAGGAGATCGAAACGGCCAAACAACTGCTCTAACTTCATGAACTAATGTCGAGTATATGAAACCTTACTTACGATATGAAGCATTTTATTAATAGCCATGACGCCATCGTGTGATTCGTTTTTGCTGGGTTTGTGCTTATTTGTCATCATGTCTAATACTTAGTGATTAATGATACAGTAATCGTTCAATTATTCAAAATGTTTAAGTCGTTCACAGATATTGTAACTGAGTCAGTAGAGAAGGTAAGAAGAGCTGTCCTCACTGTCTAACCAGTTCAACCGCCTGATTTCATTAGGCTCGATTTCTTTACCACGAACACGTGTTCAACTTCTCTTGATCAGGGTTTCTTTTGTCTTACAACAAAACCATTTGCCGTCGCTGCTCCTGAGCTCAAAATCGATGAGGTCTTGACCTGTTTTCAATCATTTTCCTTGATTAACAAGTTTACCAATCATGCGAATAATCAATTGGCAGGTACACACAGCTTCGATTCGATTTCAGACCTTTCGTCGCTACAAAGTCTGCACAATGTTATTCAATTTATCGGGACAACGTTGTATTTACTGCACACACGAAAAATATCGAGGCTACTGCGTTGCAATAAAGGTCATCTAACCTGTTATACCAATCTGCGCTGACCGATCCGATCGAAAAGAGATTCAGCATTCAAGAGAGAACACTGCGTTCGTGTTTAGCCGATTATTCAGATGTGGCGGTAATTCACTGTTCAGCAGATCTCCAGGATCAAGTGGACTAGGCTATCAAAGTCGCAAATGAATGAATGACCCCAGGAATAAAATAATAATAAAAAAAAAAAATGATAATAATAATAATAATAATAATAATAATAATAATAATAATAAGCACATTTGTTTCTTTCAACGGCACAAATGAGCACAGACTCTAGAACAAACGACCGAGACTATTTTGGAGAGATTTTGAGTTACTTGGGATGGAAAGTGACGTCACAACTCATAAAATATGTGAAATATATCAAAAGCCACAAATTATGATTTTTACGGCACAAACGAATGATAATATTCTTATTCATGTACTGATCACATGGGGTGGCAACTTCACGGAGGTGTGGCAGATCGGTATGATATAGCCAACAGCAGGGGTGCCAAACTCCAGTCCTGGAGGGCCACAGTGTCTGCTGGTATTTGTGGTTTCCTTTCAATCAGCAGCCAATTAAGGCATTGAGAACAAGATGTGTGGACTCTTTAGCCAATGAACGACTATGAAATGCATCTCTCGTGCTGAAAGACCAAAAACTGCGGCCCTCCTGGAGTTGGACGCCTCTGGCTTACAGCAAATCAATAATGTAATCAGCATGATACTGCACACTCCGGTACAATAGGGGGCGATATACACATTTACGTTGGGTATAGAGCGCATTAAACCAAAGAAGAAGAGTATTGCCCTGGTGTCACGTGAAGAGGTTATCCGAAGTACCAAACAGTAGCGTTAGTAAAGGGTCGTGGCTTTGTTTTGCTCCGATACCGTTACCAGGAGATTGGCATAAAAATGACAAAATTAGTGCTTTTAAACGCCTATCTTACGGAGCGGTTAATGGTGGCTGTGCGGGAGATTTTGGAGGTTGTGGAAGGTACCGTGTCTGAGTACCAGGAAGAAGCGGTGCGAATACACAGAGAAAACGACAATCTGAGACGGAGGCTGCGAGAAGTCGGTTTAGAAACAGTTACAGATTGGTCGGGTGAGTGAAGTTAATATTATTGACTTATTTGCCACATAAGATGAACGATATGGATATGGCAAGTCGTTTGTTATTACAGCGTGATCACATTACATCTCGTCACTGGTTGAGAGTGCATGACCTCGCAGGTTGAAAACCCAACTTCTCACCTTGCCGACATTGTCTTGTCTCCGCAAAACACTCGCTTCAATCAGTCAGTCAATCAACGAACCTTCAATTAATTCCCGGAAGACGCAATGAGGGAATGAGCCCTCATTTACAGTGGTGCCGCGATTACAAAATGCATTAAAATAACAAAACGAAAATGACAAATAATTATTAAATGGGGAAAAAAAAGAAAAACTCTAAATAGATGTGTATGAAATACATACCCTAGTCTTTTAAGATCTAGTGTAATTTTTAAAGTTTTTTCATTATTTTTATGTTTTTTGCAGATTAAACGATTTGTCTAATAGATAAGCCCTCATTCAACTCCTCATTTCTTTCCACAAGACCTGTTTCTAACAGAAAATCTCATGCATAGGCCTGAATATGTTATGGTTTAGTTGGTGAGCCCCATTTTGAGATTTTTTCCCCCCACTTATTTAAAGCATATGTTTACATGAGTATATCTGAGTATATTTTCTAACATGACAAAAATGTTGTATGATGTAACCACATCATACGGCCATTTCTCTTACTATTGATGTGTGGTTTGCATCTCTATATTGCTGCTCTCTAAATATTCTTCAAAAGGTTGATTGAGATACCTTCACCCCTGTCCTGTGGAGATGTGAATATATCTCAAGGATGTTTGTGATGTCACTGACTGATGTTTTGGGTTTTTTCTTCACAGCTCTCAATGTTTCTGTCATTAACTGCTGTTGTTTTCCTTGATCAACCTGTTCGATGTCTGTTGCTCAGTACGCCAGCGATTTTTCTTTTTCAGGACATTCCAAGTTGTTGTGCAAGCTATCCCCAATGCTTGTGCAATGGTTCTAATTTCCCCTCTTCAAAATGGCTTGCTTTTCTCCAAAAAAGAAAAATCCTTATCCATCGGAAAATTCCTACCTTAAAAGGACCACATTAATCCTGTCAGCTCAAAGATTGCTCTACACCGTATAAAATTGAATGCATTTTCAAAGTTTACTGTTGCATAAAAATATAAAAATATAAATATTGAAACCATTGGCATAAAAGTAAAATGAATAAATTAGTAAAATCCCATTTTTTTATTTACTGTTATCGGTTTCCGTCAGATTCCCGGCCAAAAATAGACCTGATTTTGTTTTGCGTCGTCAAAACCAAACAGTGTTATGTTACTGTTTATCATGCAAATATTTGACATTAACGTGGCCAGGGAATTTTGAGAACACAACCCTGTCTGTAACAAAGTTCTCAATAGGGCACATTTCATGCCAATCAAGTCAGTCAGGCAGAAGCCATAGGGAAGAGGGATGAAAACATGAAGAATTATCATTTTAACCGATGAATTTAAGTAAATGACACTGGGTCGAGCAGCATGCCTGGATGCAGACTCCAAACTGCTGCACATCTGTGAGCACGATGTTGATGTCGATGTAAATCCTTCAGTAGGTTATTATCTGGCTTACAATGTTTACACGAAACTATTTTAAGACAGCCCAAAGTAAAGTTTGAAGATGCAATGAAATTTGTTTTGGTAGGCTACTCCTACTGTTTTCCATAAAAAGGGTACGACCCTCTTGCCGTCACAAGCAGTATCCGTTAACCGTTTTCAAAATGGAATGGTAACGGTTTCCAAAAACTGATGATTTGTCACATCCCTAGTTAAATATAATCTCTCAAACTTCCAGGAGACAAAACAGCTAGAACTAAACAGCACAAGTAAATATGCTAAAGAAATGGCAAACATAAATAATGTTGATGATATTGGGACAGAGGGCTGAAGCCGTCACAGCACAGTCCACAGAAGCTCCCCGTATACCAACTCATCCCCCCGGCTATTGACTTATTTCTCTCTCCCTGTCCCTCCCCCTCTCCACCCCCCTCCCTCCCCCCCAGGGGCGGCACTCCCTCTCTCCCTCTCGGCGGCTGAGGGGAGCTCTCCCGTAGAGCAGCAGGACTGGAGCGCCGGCCTGAGGGAGCAGCAGGAGCTCTGTGAGCAGCAGGGGGAGCAGTCATGTGACCCAGCGCTCTACGCTGGTGCCGGCTCGCCCCCCACCGCTCTTGGCATGAAGCGTGACCAGGACGACTCGCCCGATCAGCCCGCAGAGCTTTTTAAGATCCACGTCTTGGGATCCGCGGGCGTGTGCCTGGCCCCTGGCATCCCGTCCCGGAACGTTAAAACGGAGCCCGGAGAAGTGTGCTGCAGCTCAGCGGGACCCCTTGCCCGCTCGCCCCCTCCGGAGAGGGAGGAGCCCCCCGACGGCCCGGCCGGACCCCTGCCCCCTGCGCCCTCCCCAAATCGCCAGCCCGACGGGACCTCCAACGGGGTCTACCGGAAGACGTCCCACAACTGCCCCCACTGCGGCAAGGCCTTCCGGCACGTCTCCCGGCTGAAGATCCACCTGCGGATTCACACGGGGGAGAAACCGTTCAGCTGCTCCCTGTGCGGGAAGAGCTTCAACAACGACGGCACGCTGAAGAACCACCGCCGCGTGCACACCCAGGTGAGGCTGTTCAGCTGCGCCCAGTGCGGCATGAGCTTCAAGGACGCCTACACGTGCAAGAAGCACCAGCGCGTGCACTCGGGAGAGAAACCTCACTGCTGCCCCCACTGCGGCAAGCGCTTCAACGAGGCGGGGAACCTGCAGGCCCACATCCGCACGCACACGGGGGAGAGACCGTACTCTTGCACCCTGTGCGGCAAGCGCTTTGTGGAGTCGGGAAAACTCAAGAAGCACTTCAGGATTCACACGCGGGATGGCACCCAGAGCTGAAATCAAGAGTCTGGACATGTTCCTGTCCAGCTATGCTTTACTTGGGCATATGAGTGAAAGTGACTAATTTTAATGAGCACGTGGAGCACAGGATGCAGTGCAACAGCGCAATGATAATGTTGTTCTGATGATGATGATGATGATGATGATAGGAAACAGCTGCTAATCCTGTTTATGAGATCATGATCACATGACACCCAAGAGGCATATTGCTTGTAATAATGAGCCTGCAGTAGTGATTTAGCAGATTTTGAGTCTATAGGAAGATTCAGCAGTCACTGGATTTATGCCCAGTCATCGAGCTGATGGCTGAAGTGTACTCATGTTTAACCTCCTCAACTGAGTATGAAATCTCTCAACGTCGTTGTCTTTGCAGCTCTCCCATGTTAATGTGTATTCTTTTAATAATTATTCAATTATCACACGAATGTATTCTATTACATTTTTAGAGTTTGATACTGAATCTATCAATGTGAGAACTGTGGTGTTGGCAGCTACTGGTGGGTGCCCTGGTTCGCACCACTGGAGGATTGTATGAGTTGAAATTCACACGGACCTTAGAATAGCACACAGATACCTTGGGTCGACGAGGACACAGATTAAACTTGGCGGCTCAAAAACATGATCCAGTGCTCTATCTATCAGGCCATGGCCTCCGAGAGAGTGGGTGAGCTGTGAGTGTGCGTGTGGTGGTGTACCGAAGTACACGGGTGAACTCCCGACTTGAGACCGTACATTCTGTAGACTCGGACCAGCTACTGCGTTTCATCCCTCGGTCGCTCTGGAGGAGAGTTGTTTAGCTGGTAAGTGCCGCACTCTTCTCCGACATTGCAGGGCCAGGCAAGTCACTTTCATGCTGTGGCATCAGTCTGAGAGATTTCGCTAGCTTTTGGAATCTACAGGACCGTCGATCAGGATGAGGGGACTGGGTGCGAACAGACATGGGAGAAACTGCTCTTGGAGGCTGATGATTTGACGGAGCGGTTATGATCGCGTTTCCTGTGGGCACAGCTCTGGAATGCGTTGTTCCACACTCCCCTGCTTCGTTTGTTCTCTCTCCCTCCTGTTTGCATATGCCGGTGGTTATCCCTGACCTCCTGATATCTCTGCTAAGGCTTATTTTGCGGTGGTCTGGGGGAGGGGATCTGGTACAGTTTCCATGGCCCATTATGTGGTTAACCCAGGAGCTAACCTTTCTTTTGTTCTTTTTTTAACCTGGATCCTTGGACTTATTTTATGTCAAGGTCTTTGCATTTTGTGACCAAATAAATGCTTATTTGTCTTTTTTAAACTAGTCAGGCCTTGAAGTATGTGCCTCATGAGTAAACGATTCGGGTTTGCGGTCATAACAGGCACTTTCTGCCGATACGGAGTACAGTTCCCCTCCAGCAGCCATTCTGCCACGAGAGCACCAGCCAGCACCCGCGCTTGACCCCGTCTGCCTGGTGAGCACAGACTCTCCCACGGCCAGAAGCAGGGCCCGGGAGAGAGGCAGACCCCAGAGGCAGGGCCCGGGAGAGAGGCAGACCCCAGAGGCAGGGCCCGGGAGAGAGAGAGAGGCAGACCCCAGAGGCAGGGCCCGGGAGAGAGGCAGACCCCAGAGGCAGGGCCCGGGAGAGAGGCAGACCCCAGAGGCAGGGCCCGGGAGAGAGGCAGACCCCAGAGGCAGGGCCCGGGAGAGAGGCAGACCCCAGAGGCAGGGCCCGGGAGAGAGGCAGACCCCAGAGGCAGGGCCCGGGAGAGAGGCAGACCCCAGAGGCAGGGCCCGGGAGAGAGGCAGACCCCAGAGGCAGGGCCCGGGAGAGAGGCAGACCCCAGAGGCAGGGCCCGGGAGAGAGGCAGACCCCAGAGGCAGGGCCCGGGAGAGAGGCAGACCCCAGAGGCAGGGCCCGGGGGAGAGGCAGACCCCAGAGGCAGGGCCCGGGGGAGAGGCAGACCCCAGAGGCAGGGCCCGGGGGAGAGGCAGACCCCAGAGGCAGGGCCCGGGAGAGAGGCGGACCCCAGAGGCAGGGCCCGGGAGAGAGGCAGACCCCAGAGGCAGGGACCGGGACAGGGAGAGAGAGAGAGAGGCAGACCCCAGAGGCAGGGACAGAAATACAGTTGTGGAAACTAACTGACAGTGTCAGAGCTCCAAACTACCCAGCTAGAAGTTCTGTGCAGAACTTAAATCCCCTCGCACCCTTTAGCCAGTGTACGGAAATCAGGGATATCTCTACAGGCCTCAGACCAGTGTTTCCCAACTCCAGTCCTCGGGACCCACTTGCCAGAAGGTTTTTGTTGTAACCAGTAGCTCTCACACCTGATTTAACTAATCAAGGGCATTTTTGTGGTTTGATTGGTTCAATCATTAAATCAGGTGTGTCAGTTACTGGTTACAACAAAAACCTTCTGGCATCTGGGACCCGAGGACTGAAGTTGGGAAACACTGCCTCAGACCCTTTAAAATGTGCCCTGTGCACCTGGTGGAGGTTAGTGTTTTGTTGCTGATGGACACTGGTGCTGCTGTGTCATGAGTGAACTTAAAAGCATATACCAAGTTCTTCTCTCACTAACCGCAGTGCAGACCTCTCCCGGTCCCTGTGCACTACACCATTCTTGCCGTTGTTCATGTTCCACATCGCCAGATGGGGCACCATCCTCCTCTGCCTGGACCCTTTTCCCGAGTTGGGCTTTTCACTGAGGGACAGCCGCTGGTCACCGGTCTTCCAGGCCACCTCCAGTGCTGCCTCGCATCATTGGCACACAAGACCCTTGGTAGATAAATACAGTCTGTAGCTCCAGTCATGCAGCCTATGCCCCTAGCATTGCGGGGTGAGGTCGCTGAGGATCGGCTGATGCCTTGTCCTGGGGGTCTGCCCTGGGGGTCTGACCTGGTCATCACAGCAACAATAAAGAAATGACACGCCACCAACAGTGGTGGTTATTCATGATAAATGCCCTCTACACAACTGCTCAGGGCACAATTCATGGCACACCAGCAGCAGATGCCTCTCCACCCAGCCAGCAGGGACCTGCCAGTGTTCTGCAGTCTTCGGGGTGTTTCGGTACTCCCACATGCCATTTTGACTCTGCTCTGCCCCCTGCTGCATCCAGAAAGCCATGACGCAGGACCGCTGTCCTTGCCGGTATACCTAGGGCTGTAGCCTTCCTGGATGGCATTGTGGCCCAAACCTGGTCTCTCACCAACCTGCTCCACCGCAACCTCACCCAGTGAGCAGTGCACTGTTCCAGCACAGGGTGTAGAGTCTGGGGTTCTGCTGTCACCTCGAAATTGAACCCAGGGGTCATCCTCCAGGTCCCTTGCCCATAGGTGGCATCTGTCCTGGCTCTTCGGCCCATTATCTCTGCTTCCTGGCTGCCTGCTCCCAGATGACGGACCCTCCTTGGACCTGGACTGCGGCCTGCTCAGAGGGCCGAAGACCTGTCTGTGTCCCCGTCCTGGCTCATTTTGGCCCATGCTGCCCCACTGTGCTGAGGCCTTGCCCAGTACTGTGGGGGCAGTCCTCAGAGCAGCGCTGGGTCCCCTGCACTTCCAGGGCCCAAACCCCCTCAGAGCAGCACTAGTCTGTGGGGGCATGTTGGAGGTGCCCCTTTTACCTGTATGGCTGCTGGTTCACACTTCAGATTGACCCCGCAGTGCTTCCTCCACGGCTGTTTGCCTCGGGCGCTGGTCACAGATGGACCGAGTGCCTCCAGTTATATGGTTATCAAATTCTAATTCCTGGCAAAGAGTATGATGATAAACCTCTTTTTTAGCTTCCCTCAACAACCCCCTCATCAGACAACAATCACACAGACCCCTGCGCTGATCGTCACATCACGTGAAGGGGCGACATGGCTCAGGCAGTAAGAGCTGAATGATGTCCTGTAGGTAGGGACGGGACGTCTTGCGTAGGCCGGAGTCAGGGCTTTGAAACTGATCCTGGCAGCGCCCTGGGAACCAGGACTGCGACACGTGAGAACTTTGGAAGGTTGAAGACTGGTTGGGCTGTGGTCCGCTCTCCCTGGGGTCCTGTCCCACTCCCTGGGGTCCTGTCCGCTCTCCCTGGGGTCCTGTCCCACTCCCTGGGGGCCTCTCCGGCCTCAGGCCTTAGCTGGGCGTAGGAATGACTGGCTTTGTTTATTTTTCCTTTGGGGGGCGGGGGGTGTTTTACATGTTTTAAATAAATCGGGACACAGTCTCTTTCAGAGTTAGTGAGTTGAATGTGCGTGGTTTGCTGAAGTAAACTACTGAACTCCCAGTCTGACTGTTGAGGAAAATAATTCACTTTTAGAAGGACTGCTGTGATAAGGCACTCGTTATTAGCAGTGCGTTAAAATAAGTCAATAAAGTGAAAATATTTTTGAATGACTTTTAGTTCAATATTTCAAATGTAGAGGAAACATTACACATTCAATTCCAAATCAAAGCATTAGCAAATTTGTTCAAGTCTGCGTTATTCTTTTACAGGAAGCAAAGAAAAGGAATTATTAATCTGTTCAAAAAATGCCAGTGTCGAGATTTTTATTTTCAAACTCTCTTCAAACTGTAACAATTGAAGGATTTTTTCAAGATTTAACTTCACTTTAAATGACTGAACTCATATTTAGTTGCATAACCATTGTTTTTGAAATGCCCCTGAAATGCGTGCTTCAACAAGACAACAACCACAAACATACGAGTAAGCGGGCAACATCTTGGTTCCAGACAAAAATAATTGCGGTAATGGAGTGGCCAGCTCAATCCCCATTGAAAACTTGTGGGGTGACATTAAAAATGCAGTTTCTGAAGCAAAACCCAAACATTTACAGGAACTTTGGAATGCATTTTGTTCATCCTGGGCTGAAATACTGGTTTCTAGGTGTCAGACGTTGGTTGACTCAATGTAACGCAGATGCGCAGCAGTTATCAAAAACAATGATTATGCAGTTCATTAAATATGAGTTCAGTTCAATTTAAAGTGAAGTTGAATCTTGAAAAATATATTCAGTTTATACAGTTTGAAGAGAGTTTGAAGAGAAAAATGTTGACATTTCCTTTTCTTTGCTTCTGTAAAAGAATAACGCAGACTTGATCAAATTTGTTAATACTTTCATTTGAAATTGAATCTTTCCACTACATTTGAAATATGGAACAAATTTTTATTTTTCACTTTATTCACTTTTTTTTTAAAGCACTACAATTTATTTGAACACAACTGTATAGTATGATATGCTAATAAGACTATTGTACTTATTGACACCGTGAATTGTGGCACTTACAGTGTGTGAATATGAGCATGTAACGTCGCATTCTATGCTGTTGACACTGTTATATTAATTTCTATAGCCTTTGAGAAAATGATTAATAGTATGCAAATTAACATTGTCAAAGTGTTTGGCTCGGAATGCAACGTTTGTCTGAAGAATAATGAGCGAAACAAAACAAATTCATTTTCCATGAATTTACCATTCATGTAGAACACACATTTGTTCAGCTCACCAGACCAGGTTTTAATTGACTCCAAATGCTCTTCGTTGTCTACAGTTTTGGAAGGCTGCCAAGAATCTCTGTTGGAAACGCCACTTCACAGATGTCAGGGCCTGTTCTCTAATGATAAATTTATCAATTGCTTATTAGCCCACTTCATCTGGGAGATGAAAATCTGTGTCAGTAATGTGCACAGCACACTCGTGATCTGCTTACTATGCTGTTCCCAGTATACAAGGATATAGTGATTCCCACTAGTTCTCATGTAGTATAATGTAGCTTTACGGACTCTCCGGTTTGGCGATGTTGGCGCCGGCGGTGAGGTGGAGCCTCGCCCCAGGATCCCGACTCATAAGTACCCCTCTAACCCTCTAACCCTCTAACCCACAGCACTCACATTAAGCGCTGTAAAATTTTACCTTAATGGATCTCCATCTTTAATCGTTATCTTCTTTGTGTCATTTGCTTGTTAAATTGGAGGCGTGGGCATTTCATGCCTAGGCATTGGTTTGAAACAATGGTAAAAATTGTACAGAAATATTAATGGTGTAATAGGTGATTTCTGACTTCTAACGATCAAGAGAGAAATAGCCTTCAACCTTCAACCCACAACAATGTTTATGCCTCCCCCCTTCTCTGTAAATGCGCACATTTGAAATGCCATTGGCTGTGGCAATTAGAACCAATTTTTAACCAATGAACTTCAATTGTAGCGTTGTACAATGTTTTGGTACAGAGTGTTGGGCTGTCAACTATATTTTGAAACCCTAATTTAAGGACTATAAACCCAGGCAGAGGGTGAGTCAACATGTCAAGCAAGACGTTTTCAATGATAGGAAGGGATTTACAATAGTCTTGTAACAAAGTTTTAACACAAAAAATCTTACCTATTGTACCTATTAATATTGTTTTATTTTTTCCAGCACTTTAGTCTTGCACTACCCCGAATGAGCACAAGGTGGCAGGCATGTTACAGAGTCATGCTTTCTGTCTCATCATTGTGGATATTGGCAGTAAGAAGTGCCTCTCCCGCTTAGTTTCTGAGTCTCACCTCCTACAGAGGAATCAGACCTCAGTCCTGCCAAATTTGATGTTTGCCTTTTCACGATTTGATGATTATTTACTGACATTTCACCGAATGCAGTGTTGGCACATTTTGTCACTTTGTACCCTTAAGGCTGTTTACAGAAAAGTTAAGCGAAATTAAACTTTGAAATTCTGCTTGACAGTGTGCTCAAAATAACAAATGGCAAAGCTGCAGTGAATGGAGGGGACTTATTCATGCAGTGATAGATGTACAGGAGAGGGTCAAGAGGAGGTGGCTGATAAGATCCAATCAGGAAGCAAAACACAGCCCTAATCTCATTGCGTTTGTAACAGAACAATTATTGCTGGACTGTGAGCTAATGCCGCGAGGGTCTCTCTTCTGACCCTGCGGAAAGGTGTTCTGCTCTTTAAGCAAAACTGGCAGCTAATCAGGGGCCCTCCACTCCACTTCCTCACACTTCTATGTGGCCAGCAGTTTGATTCATACAAAGGCATTTAAGGTCATACGCACGGACTGTTGATTGTTGAGTGTACTTGTAAGTTTACAGTGCAAAGGATTGGACCAAGGGTAGTCACAGGCCAACGCAAGATGCCTTTCTTTTTTTTTTTTTTTGATTTTTCCCTTTTTCTCCCAATTTGGTAGCCAATTGTACCTCGTCTGATTCAATTGGAGGTAGTCGTATTAGATGTACCGCCCGTACCCCGTCCCTCGGCGGCCCGAATGAGAGCGACACGCCTTCTTCAAGCCGTCTCGTCTCGTGCCCGTTGCCGTGATTCCGAGGCGCCCGAGGTGCTTATTGTGCGGCGATCTAATAACCCTGCCAAGTCCCTCCCTCTGGAGCAGCGAGCCAATTATTGCTGCCCCACGTGAGCCGGCCAAACTTGGCTTTTGGCAGAACCGAGAATCGAACCCCGGTCCCCGGTGTGCAACTGCAGCAAACTGCAACCGCAAGTCTGCTGCGTC
This sequence comes from Conger conger, assembly GCF_963514075.1. Classification (NCBI taxonomy): domain Eukaryota; kingdom Metazoa; phylum Chordata; class Actinopteri; order Anguilliformes; family Congridae; genus Conger; species Conger conger. Next base: position 40,198,380 of record NC_083775.1, read on the forward strand.
TTAGCCTGTTGCGCCACCGCGGCAAGATGCCTTTCTGTGTGATTCCGCCCCCTGTGGCTTAATCAGCCCCCAATAAGTCAACAATGGAGGCTCACTTTCCTTCATGTGTAAGTGTTAAGCCCCGGACACACCAAACCGACGGTCGGCGTCGGAGCCCCCGGAGCCGTCTGAGAGAGCTCTCACTGACGTCCGACGGCTCCGACGCCGATTCAACATGTTGAACATGGAGCCCTCCAAAACACGCCGACGGAGTGTCGGCGTGCGGGACACACCGGAAAGACTCGGCCGACAGGGCGCCACCGACGTCCGACCGTCGGTTTGGTGTGTCCGGGGCTTTAGGGAAAAATGGCCTTTTTAACATTTCGCAGGTGAGCATCGTCTGATGAAACAGATCCCAGTAAAAACAACGATAGCTATACTTCAGTTTAACTATTTATTTGCAAAGAAATGACAGAAAGTGAGAAAGCTTACCGGCTTTCTGATTTGAATCAGACACAGTAAGACTCTTATACACACTTTTCCAGAAGGGGGGGCTTGACAAAACAAAAATACATGAACCTGGCCACAAACATTTATCAGTATTTTGTCTTCTGAATACCCCTTGTTGACCTTGCTGTAAGACCAGAATATGCTTGCTACCCCCTTCCAGGAGAAGCAGAGACATTAAGGTCAAAGGCTGTCTGTCTGCTGGGAGAGAGACCGAGAAAGACTCCTAGTAAGCACTTAATTCAGAAAGTGGTCTAATAACAATAAGAATGAAAACTAAAAGGTTATTTTTAACCATGTGATTGTCTTGATGTTTACACACATTGTCAGTTAAGAATCATTTAAGAAAATTACCATTACAGTAAGCATATGCTCTGTTTGTGCAGGTAAGTGTGTGTGGAACTTTATACATAAAAAAACATTCAGGTACAGTAAGCCTTTGCTGCATTCTATTACATTTCTATTTCTCTCTACACCTCATTTGTAGTGTTGGCATTTGTATGGAAACTGAGTAAAGGTTAAAGGTTAATCCAATGCAGTTAGAAGAGTGGGCATGTTCTGTGGTGCTGTAATGAGAGATCGACACAACATTGCTACCACTTTTGTGGGTCGTTTCATGGGCTGCCAGCTCACATCAGGTTTAAAACCTCGGTACCAGTCTGCATTGCAGCTCCACTGCCTCAAATCTAGCTTCAACCCTACACTCTGTCCTACAGCCCTCCTCAATTCAGCCAGCTCCCTTCCCTGTGTGCTCAGTGCCCCACCTGCAGCTCCCTTCCCTGTGTGCTCAGTGCCCCACCTGCAGCTCCCTTCCCTGTGTGCTCTGTGCGCTCTGTGCCCCACCTGCAGCTCCCTTCCCTGTGTGCGCAGTGGCCCACAATCCTGACAAACCGCCCACAGTGGCCACGATAGCACAGGTATTGGCCATCTTCCAACACAAATATCCCTCTCCCTCTGTCTCTCTCTCTCAAAATGGTCATTATACATCCGTTCTAGAACTTAGAAACGGTATATAAAAGCATGTGTGTGCATGGCTGGTATCTTTGTATATTTGCTTCTGCATATGTTATATTATTTGTGCATGTTTTAGCTCTCTCTCTCACTCTCTAATTCAAATTGAAATGCTCTTTTTTCCACAGAGATTAAATGTTGCAGCAGACTGAAAAAAGAGCAATAAATAAAATAAAATGGTCCCTAAGCACATTGCAGTGAATCTGCATTAAAAGCGGTGGCTGTGGCAATCTACTGGAGTGTTTGAGACATGAGTTTGGAGATAAATCTAATTCTGGTACTTCTGTGTCACTAAGCTTGGATGTAGCGGTAGCGTTTTTAATGAGGCATTTTGAAATGTTGACGATAAGAGGGTTGAGGAAACGATACTCCTCCTCTATGGTTTATAGTGTCATCTTCAAAACATTACAGAGCGGCTCATTCATTAAGAGTCTGTCAGGTGTGCTGCATCCAAGCACTTGCCTTGTTTGGTTTTATACTTTGCTCAAGTTCTGTAAATATCACACCAAGCTATTTGTCTGCAGTTTGGCCTCAGGGGGGGACTGGTTTGCACGCCGTGGCCAAAAGTGTGATGTAGATAAATGAGGTCATTACCAGACTTTCCTCTCAAATGCCCTGCAAAATGTGTAAAAAATAAATAAATAAATAAAAAGGCTAAATGGCACTAAAAGAGGACTGTGTCAGTATCCAGGCCGCATCAGTATTTGGACCACAAAGACGCTCACCGTCATCACGCTGACACTGGGTGACTGAGTGCCCGTGTTTGTCGAGCTGCACATGAAATACTGCATGCTTCCTTCATCCTGGTCTGAGCTGCCAAAGGTTGTGTGGTGCTGGGGGTGCTGTGGTGATGTGGGTGTTCATGGTGCTGTATGGTGTTGATGTGGGTGTTCATGGTGCTGTATGGTGTTGATGTGGGTGTTCATGGTGCTGTATGGTGTTGATGTGGGTGTTCATGGTGCTGTATGGTGTTGATGTGGGTGTTCATGGTGCTGTATGGTGTTGATGTGGGTGTTTATTTAGTGCTGTAAGCTGCAGCCCTCAGGGTGCTGTAGTACAGTGTTTGAGAGCTGTAGGCTGTAGCCCTCAGGGTGCTGTAGTACAGTGTTTGAGAGCTGGGGGCTGCAGCCCTCAGGGTGCTGTAGTACAGTGTTTGAGAGCTGGGGGCTGTAGCCCTCAGGGTGCTGTAGTACAGTGTTTGAGAGCTGTAGGCTGCAGCCCTCAGGGTGCTGTAGTACAGTGTTTGAGAGCTGGGGGCTGTAGCCCTCAGGGTGCTGTAGTACAGTGTTTGAGAGCTGTAAGCTGCAGCCCTCAGGGTGCTGTAGTGCAGTGGTTTGAGAGCTGGGGGCTGTAGCCCTCAGGGTGCTGTAGTACAGTGTTTGAGAGCTGGGGGCTGCAGCCCTCAGGGTGCTGTAGTACAGTGTTTGAGAGCTGTAGGCTGCAGCCCTCAGGGTGCTGTAGTACAGTGTTTGAGAGCTGTAAGCTGCAGCCCTCAGGGTGCTGTAGTACAGTGTTTGAGAACTGGGGGCTGCAGCCCTCAGGGTGCTGTAGTACAGTGTTTGAGAGCTGGGGGCTGTAGCCCTCAGGGTGCTGTAGTACAGTGTTTGAGAGCTGGAGGCTGCAGCCCTCAGGGTGCTGTAGTACAGTGTTTGAGAGCTGGGGGCTGTAGCCCTCAGGGTGCTGTAGTACAGTGTTTGAGAGCTGGGGGCTGCAGCCCACAGGGTGCTGTAGTACAGTGTTTGAGAGCTGGGGGCTGCAGCCCTCAGGGTGCTGTAGTACAGTGTTTGAGAGCTGGGGGCTGCAGCCCTCAGGGTGCTGTAGTACAGTGTTTGAGAGCTGGGGGCTGCAGCCCACAGGGTGCTGTAGTACAGTGTTTGAGAGCTGTAGGCTGTAGCCCTCAGGGTGCTGTAGTGCAGTGTTTGAGAACTGGGGGCTGTAGCCCTCAGGGTGCTGTAGTACAGTGTTTGAGAGCTGGGGGCTGTAGCCCTCAGGGTGCTGTAGTACAGTGTTTGAGAGCTGGGGGCTGTAGCCCTCAGGGTGCTGTAGTACAGTGTTTGAGAGCTGGGGGCTGCAGCCCTCAGGGTGCTGTAGTGCAGTGGTTTGAGAGCTGGGGGCTGTAGCCCTCAGGGTGCTGTAGTACAGTGTTTGAGAGCTGTAGGCTGCAGCCCTCAGGGTGCTGTAGTACAGTGTTTGAGAGCTGGGGGCTGCAGCCCTCAGGGTGCTGTAGTACAGTGTTTGAGAGCTGGGGGCTGCAGCCCTCAGGGTGCTGTAGTGCAGTGGTTTGAGAGCTGTAGGCTGCAGCCCTCAGGGTGCTGTAGTGCAGTGGTTTGAGAACTGGGGGCTGCGGCTCTGATTCCGTGGGCTCTGTCGTTGTTCCATGGAGCTGGGCGCTTATCCCCAACTGCATCCCTCCAGGTGGGCTAAAAATGAAAATCACAGAACTGAGTGAGTCACTCTAGATAAGGCTGTAAATGTGAAAGAAAAGCAGGTTTGTGTTCTGCAGGGTGATGCTTTCGCTTGGAGGACGTTAAATTAACAGCATTTTTATAGGCTTTCCAAATTGGCATCTGATTTCAAATGCCTTTCTCTGGATGTTCATCATTAAATAATAATCGACTAATTCGGGCACAGTTGGTTTTTTCCCTTGTATCTGCATGCGGCGTGACTCTTTATGTGCCATATGTTGGTCCTGTTCAGTGACATTCCCTCGCTGATCTCTTCATTTTGGCACCAGACCGAGCAGTTGGCTCGAGGCTCTCTGAGCCAGCTTTACGGTTTGATTGTGATATTAAATGTTTTAATGTCACGATGAAACCTGCGGAGGATTGTGGGTTTGTTCCAGTTTGATGCCAGTCGGTGTGGGCCCCACATCAGTGAACGCTTGGCACAAAGATGGAAGCAAATGTACAGTTCAGCCGGCCCTCAAAATAGAGTATTATATAAGAAATAAAGGTTGAGTTTTTTTTAAGGCTCTGAGGCTAAGAGGAACATTTGACGCATTGTGATAGCCCACAGTTTGACAGTTTGAATAAGAACAGAAATCCACATTAACAGTGCTGTGGAGCATGTGAGGGGTTTTTAGAGGTGCTCCATTTGTACAGGTACAGTGAAGTGAGCTTTCTTACCGGAAAAGACCCAGTGTGGATGGGAACTTTTGTGTGCTGAATTTATTATTATTATTATCATCTTTTTGACAGCAGTAGTTGCAATGTGCAGACCTTATTGCCATTTAGTCTCTTAGTCCTGCACCAGTTATTTGGATGTGCATTTAATTCATTCGTTTTTTCTTTAAGAAATCCTATCAGCCTGTTGTGATGGGGCTCAGGTTCTTTCATATTGGAAGAGGATTGTTCTGTTCAGAATATGTACATAACTGTGTACATAACTGCATATAGTATAATTACACAAACCTTAACAGCAGCGCTCCATCTGTCTGAAAATAATCGATTAAATGAAATTAAAATCGGCAGTTGGGTCTGGATTGAAATCCGGCAGTGTGAACGGTACTGTTCCGGTTGCAATGCAGGGTTGGAGCCACTGGGTGGCAGCAAGGTGCAGTGTTGACGTGCTGCAGTTTCCCACTTGAGTGCAGAGCTGAAGAGTTCCGGCCTGGAGACAAACTGAAACACATTTTTGGATTCTTCAGCCCAAAGAAATTACTAAATGATGTCACATAATCCAGTGTGTTTTATAGCAATGATTTATCATTGATCAAATATGGCAGACTTTGAGAGTAAGTGCCTGCAGCATAGCTATTTAACTATCCATGGAAAGCACCCTCTGGCTGAGTGTTGAGTGTGTGAGTGCATGGCAGACTAAGTGTTGAGTGTGTGAGTGTGCATGGCAGACAGGGTGTTGAGTGTGTGAGTGTGCATGGCAGACAGAGTGTTGAGTGTTGAGTGTTGAGTGTTGAGTGTTGAGTGTTGAGTGTTGAGTGTTGAGTGTTGAGTGTTGAGTGTTGAGGGTGCATGGCAGACAGGGGCAGAGTGTTGAGTGTGTGAGTGTGCATGGCAGACAGGGGCAGAGTGTTGAGTGTGTGAGTGTGTGAGTGTGCATGGCAGACAGGGTGTTGAGTGTGTGAGTGTGCATGGCAGACAGGGGGCAGAATCTCCTGGGTGCTGGAGTGGGATTCTCCTCCCTGAGAAAGAGCACGTAAAATGTGACCGTGCATTATTTAAGCTTTGTTCCTATTCCACAGTGTCATCCTTTCCATATTGCAAAGCTCAACAACCTAGTATTCAGCAGACACTTTATTTCTACATTTTATTCATGCTCTTCTCCACAGCTTGGAATAGCCAATTGGACAATCGTATACAGCTCTGTTCCTGTTCTAGTCTCCACAGCTTGGACTGGCCAATCGTGCAAAGATGCCCTCTCCTCTGAAGCCTGTGATGTCACCGGCTGCACTGGCACAGGTCACGGGAAGATGCTTCCTGTGCAGCCTCATGAAGCAGACGGCACCGCACACTCAGTGGTTTCCCATTTCAAACCAATTTTTTTGGGGGGCGGGGGGGGGGGGGGGGGGGGGAGAATGAACACGTATGCCACATTCTGCTAAAAACACTTCAGCGCAATGGGTTTATTGTTCAGTAGGCGATCTCGTTCTTCAGATGAGATCTTCAGTCCAGACTCTGACTCCTAGTTATTAAAAATCCCATTAGAGCAGCCCAGCTCATTATTTGTGTGTGCACAATGCTTAATCTATAACCATCTAAAATGGATGACATTTCTATGCACATTTGCTCCCATTTTATAAAAAAAGATTGCTGAATATTATGTATGTGGACTCAACCCTAAATGATCCTGACATTTTAAAAACATGAAATGCAGTTTTCGTTTCAACTCTCAAAGTTGTGATTTAAAACAAAAAAAAATTTAAAACTCATAATCAAAATGCGAGAAGAACATAACCAGTCATTAAAGGAAAAGTGCTGTTTAAAAAGACCAGCGGAATACGCACTGATGGAAACCAAATTGGGCTAAAGAGCAGTGATGATTTTGCTGTAATTCCACCATGCAGGCTAAAGAGTGGAATGATTTTACTGTAATTCCACCATATAGGCTAAAAAGCGGAGTGATTTTACTGTAATTCCACCATACAGGCTAAAGAGCAGAGTGATTTTACTGTAATTCCACCATACAGGCTGAAGAGCAGAGTGATTTTACTGTAATTCCACCATACAGGCTAAAAAGCAGAGTGATTTTACTGTAGTTCCACCATACAGGCTAAAAAGCAGAGTGATTTTACTGTAGTTCCACCATACAGGCTAAAAAGCAGAGTGATTTTACTGTAGTTCCACCATACAGGGTAAGAGCGGAGTGATTTTATTGGTACTGAAGTCACAGGGCACACTGAATATTCCGGCCCATTCTTCAGAGCCGCTGTGACCTACACACGGTTCATGGTGAGCGATTTGCGTATGGCCCAAGGCAGTAGGGGGAAGGTCAGGACCCCCCCGGGGAAGCGGCTGAAATCAGGTCTCCACGGCGACCTTTTGGAGAGCTACCCGCTCGCTTGTTGGCTGCAGGAAGACAGCGGAGATGGAGATGAGCGGGAGGCCTCCCGCCGTTAAAGCTCCCATTACGTGTAAATTATGCCTTGTCAAGTGGCTGCGGACGGCCTGCATGTGGTGCCCAGAATTACACACACTACGCCGAGTCACCTACTGCAATATTGTACAATGATCATCACCATCTTCTCACCATGGCTGCCCTGACCCCCCTTAAATAACTGTGGTTTTCTCTTGATTTGGATTTCCTTTTGGGTAATATTATATTCATAGCTGTGTGAGATATCTCTAATTATAGATTCTTTAGTTACAATACAGATTGATGTTTGTTAGGTTACCATACCATTGATTTTAAATGGGCCTCTGTGCTTGAATTGGATTGAAGTGATTGAATGGAATTCAGTGGAATGGAATATAGTGGTATCAATTGGAATGCAATAGAATGTTGTGGAATTGAATAGAATGTAATGGCATGTGGAACAAATGGGCCCTCCACTGGTTGAGTTATAACAGGTTATAACAGGCACTTATAACAGGCACTTACCTGAAACTTACCTGGTTACAGGTTATAACAGGTTATAACAGGCACTTATAACAGGCACTTACCTGAAACACATCCTGTGCTCCCTCTGCCGATGATGTGCAACAACCTCAGGCCAGCTGAAATCAGGGTGGTCATACTCCAAGCCTGGATGGCTGCAGCATCTGCTGGCTTCTGCCATTTTGGCAGTAGCCATTAATATTAATTACTGATTGGCTGAAGAGTCGACACACTGCGGTGCCAGAAATGGTGCTAGAGTAGTGGTCTGCAGGGTGTGCTGGGGTCCTCACTCCTGGTCCTGGAGAGCCGCAGGGTGTGCTGGGGTCCTCACTCCTGGTCCTGGAGAGCCACAGGGCATGCTGGGGTCCTCACTCCTGGTCCTGGAGAGCCACAGGGCATGCTGGGGTCCTCACTCCTGGTCCTGGAGAGCCACAGGGCGTGCTGGGGTCCTCACTCCTGGTCCTGGAGAGCCGCAGGGTGTGCTGGGGTCCTCACTCCTGGTCCTGGAGAGCCACAGGACGTGCTGGGGTCCTCACTCCTGGTCCTGGAGAGCCGCAGGGCGTGCTGGGGTCCTCACTCCTGGTCCTGGAGAGCCGCAGGGCGTGCTGGGGTCCTCACTCCTGGTCCTAGAGAGCCGCAGGGCAGGCTGGGGTCCTCACTCCTGGTCCTGGAGAGCCACAGGGTGTGCTGGGGTCCTCACTCCTGGTCCTGGAGAGCCACAGGGTGTGCTGGGGTCCTCACTCCTGGTCCTGGAGAGCCGCAGGGTGTGCTGGGGTCCTCACTCCTGGTCCTGGAGAGCTGCAGGGTGTGCTGGTTTCTGTTTTCGCCTTAATACCAGCAATCAATTCAGACCTAAGGTGAGGTGAGTTAACTGTAAATAACTGTTTTAGTGAGTCAATTAAGTGCCGAGTAACTACAAAACAGCAGAAGTAACAACACTCCCTGCAGCTCTCCAGAACCAGGAGTGAGGACCACTGTGCTAGAGTAACTGCAGGTCCGTTCCTGTGCTTGAAGAGCTGTCCCAGGAGCACCTCAGGCGGTTCTGCTACTGAAAATAATACAGCACCATGAACAGCACCAGCCCCCTTACAGGGCCCCAGGGACAGTGTTACACCCCTTACAGGCTCCAGGGACAGTGGTACAGCCCTTACAGGCTCCAGGGACAGTGTTACACCCCTTACAGGCTCCAGGGACAGTGTTACACCCCTTACAGGCCCCAGGGACAGTGTTACACCCCTTACAGGCTCCAGGGACAGTGTTACACCCCTTACAGGCTCCAGGGACTGTGTTACACCCCCTTACAGGCCCCAGGGACAGTGTTACACCCCCTTACAGGCTCCAGGGACAGTGTTACACCCCTTACAGGCTCCAGGGACAGCGTTACACCCCTTACAGGCTCCAGGGACAGTGTTACACCACTTACAGGCCCCAGGGACAGTGGTACACCCCTTACAGGCCCCAGGGACAGTGTTACACCCCTTACAGGCCCCAGGGACAGCGTTACACCCCTTACAGGCCCCAGGGACAGTGTTACACCCCTTACAGGCCCCAGGGACAGTGGTACACCCCTTACAGGCCCCAGGGACAGTGTTACACCCCTTACAGGCAGGCCGGACGATAGGGCTTAATCCCAATCAAGGCAGCTCCCTATTGGCAGAATTAATGAACTATTTGATGAAAGGGAGAGAATTCTTGCTGTTTGGCTGTTGTATGCGGTCTTGTTTGCATCCTTCTTGTTATCCCTGTTGTGGATTAGTTGAGCCCCTGTGAGCCCCGTGCCTGCTTGACAGCCGTGTTTGTTCCTAGTTAAAGAAGGAGCATCTGGGCTTATCCCACCTTAGCTGCCTCCAGAACGCGTGGTGAGGTGAGCAGATTATTTAAAGAGGCAAGTAGTTTTACAAGAGATTCGAAGAAGCGGCCTTTTCACATTTCATAGATGCAGTTACTTTCGTGTGAAAGGATGCAATTTATCTGTGTAAACTCCTGAATTTCCACCTGATATAATTAATTAAAATATTAATGAGGACAATCAGCAAAAACATACATCCGATAGCCCACCTGCGAAGGTTAATAGAGGGCTACTTGCTAAGATTATTGAGAGGCTGACTCATTGAATTAATAGCCACAATTAATGCTTGTGATGGTTGCATCTAAATCGGTGCATATAAAGAAAACGGTTACATACAGAAATGTGATAAAGGCAGTACCCCCTCTTTCAGTTCTAAGGTTTTACATTTTAGGGCATTACAAACCCCTGTCTAGTCCTCACCTCGGCCCACTATTTGCCTTGTGTCACAGATAACATAATAGAGCTTATTCTGTAATTCAACCAAAAGTAATCGCTCATGCAGTATTACTGTCCTGTCATAACGCTATCGGAGAACTGCAGACATTAATTGCATTTTTAAAGCCTGCAATTTAAATAAACTTAGTCTTTTAATTCACAATGTATCATGACCTAGCTATGAAGGATAGCCACAGTTTGTAGGCTAGATTTGGTCTATCTACAGCAAGACATTTGCAGCTGGGCATTAACATATGACCACAAGTTGAACATTGGTTGCAATTAGGAGGGAAATCATTATTGAAGTGTAACAGTGACTAAGCAGCCAGGGATTTTGTACTCAACCACAACAAACAGTGGGAGAGTGGCTGCTATTGCCTGTTTTGTGTTTTTGGATGTTTCTGTCTTTGTGTTTGTGTTCCCAGCTCCAGCCATGTTCCTGTCTCCACCTCCGGTTTGGCCTCATCGTTATCCTGACCGGCCCTGCTCACCTACCCTCTGTTCTCCTTGTCTTTGAGTCTCACCAGATAATCTCAGCGGTTTCCTGCTCCTCTTGTTCTCTGCCTGATCTCGTATTTGAATGCTTTGCTCCTGGATTCACCATTTTTCTCTTCTTGTTTTATTGGATTTGGTTGCCAAGATTCAGTTTTTTTATTTTTTGGATTTCTGGATTTTGGTCTCACCCTTTTGGTTTTTTTATTGGCCTCCTGAACTCTGTGGCAAGGACGTTGTTTGCGGGAAGGAAGCAGGGCAATCCAAGGGTATCTCACTTCCTGGTTAAGTAGGCACATACCTGGACTACGTGAATCAGTCCAAGCTTTTAAAAATATGTGCTTCTTCCCACAGTAGAGGGACTGGGGAACCATCAGGCCAGTTGAGAGAAGGCTATATTCGGAGAGCCACAGGCTGCCGAAAAGCTATTTGACTTATTTAGCCTTTTTTTTTAACGTTTATTATTTTTGCCCTGAACCCATGAGGGGGGGACATACGATTACTTTTTGCTTATTTTTAGTTTTGCTCTCTCTCTCCATTCCCTGTTCTGTATCATCATGCCGGTGCAATCCGGAATTTCCATATCTCCCTATGTCCAACTCGCCTGTCCTATCGGGCGTGTCATGGCATGACATGTTGGTGCAGAAACCTGAAGCCTTCGGCTGCATTCCATATTCTGGAGAAGTGGATTGTCTTGGCCCCGCCTACTTGCTTAAACTCATCAGCCCAGGTGCTTAAAATGTGTTCGAGTATGGGGTCGAGACCGGGAGATGGTTTTTATTTTATTAATTGATTTATTGTGTTAGTTTATTATTTTTTCCCAGAACCCATGAGGGGGAAGAGCAAATACTTTTTATTATTTATTTTGTGTTGGTGTTGGTGCTCTCTCTCCATGCGGCAAACAATGGGGGAAGTGCTGAATCCCCCTCTGAGGGGAGTCACATGACAGACTCAGACTGACTGTTTTTCCCGTTTTTTGACTACCCCATATTGGAGATTCGGAACTGTTGTCATTTTAAATCTTTATTAAAAGATTTCAATTCTACATCTGCTTCTGGGTCCTCTCCTCAGTCCTCACAGAAAGAGTCTTACATAGATAGATATGGGTTGCTGCTCCTGTATGATGATTATACAGTCAGTGAGCACTTTATTAGGTATGTATTAGACTTATTTTTTTCACATATTGCGTGTTCAGAGATGCTTTTCTGCATACGACTCTTGTAATGTGTGGGTATTTGCATTACTGTCACCTTCCTCTCAGCTTTGATCAGTCTGGCCCTTCTCCTGAACAGTGAAACATTCCAGCAGCTACTGCAGTGTACTGATGAGTCTCTGCAGTAGGACCTCACAGATGTGTCTTTACTGTAAATGTCTTTTTTGCTTGATATCAGGGTGTTTTAGCTGAATTACATGTCCGATGGTCCTAAGAAATAAAACTTGACACAAATATGTTCGTACCGCATTCCAAATGTATTTCATATTTCATTACAGAAACACTTGGTATAAAGGTAAACATTAGCACTCTCCAAAACGGAACGGAAACGGAACAAGATCCAAAACCATCAATGTAAACACTCAACTGGCATAGTTAGAAAGTGGCACTTGTACACTAAGACATGCGTTGTGGTCAGCACACCGACTCGCCAGCAAGAGGAAGAGAGATGTAGAAATCGGACGCCATTCTTGCTCTGCTGATACAACATGCAGCACGAGCACTGGAGAACTGCAGCTCACTTTAATGAGGAAATAGACTTTAAAACTGTGCTGTAATAATAATAATAATTGTTATTGTTATAATAATAATAATAATCATACAATAACAAGAATTATTATTATTATTATCAGTATTGTACATGAGCACAAACATCCATTTTGCATTCAAAGGATGAAATACTTTGTATCAATTCAATAATATGACAACAGTAATATACTGACAGTGATTTATATATATATAGAAGTATATATATATTTATATCTTGAACTTTGCAGAGTACTGATCACACTGCAAAGAGAAGCAGAGTAATGCAGGAGGATGGGAGGTAGAGTGAAAGAATAATGAAGTGAGTGGGTGAGCGGGAAAGAGGGAACATGCCAATATTCCACTATGTACTTATTTTTAATAATTTTTTTTAAATTTTTAAACAGTCAACATGGAAGAATCTACTATAATAGTCATTACCAATGAATTATCATAATGGGATGTGCTCCGTTGTAATTGGTGAATGATGATCATACAGGATTGGGTGTGGGCAGCAGCATTGTTTAAGGATAAGGGAATGGGCTTGCAGTCACTCGAATCTGTCAGATTTCATTGGCATAGCACCTTTGACTTACCATATAGTGCTTTTCACAGTGCAACACAGCAAACATTATTGTGAAAACCATAATTATTGAATTTAGTCAATGTGTGGATGTAGTTAAAAGGCATAAGTATTTATTTGTAGTGCATTGGATGGTGGGGCACACACAGGTAAAACGCAGTCTGTCCGTAGATACACATGCAGAGCAGTCCCAATGCATCCCCCACGTGTTGGGAAGAACAATGTGTCCGCCTCCTCACTTCAGTCATGGTAGGAGGATCTTGGCAGCTCATTGGTCAACGTGTGCCATCTCTCCACTCTCTTTCCCTTGTTGTTCAGACAGTCCACCCAATGACGGAGTGCGTTTCCCTGTGAGTGACAGCTGAGAGACACTCCCCCTAGCATAAACAAATGCTGTAATTATTATAATTGGAAACATTCCACGACATGAGTCAAGTGTTCTTCAGTAGCTCCAACTGAGGGGTATGATTCTAATGCACATCTTACAGTGTCAATGTTTATGTAATAGTGCATTCAATTATAGCAATTATTTACACAATAAATAAATTCACCAGTATAAATGTGTTATAAATATAATAAGCATGTGTTATACATGTGTTATAAATGTGAAATGATGGGTAAACCCATCTTACCAATGAAGTCATTAGACCTGCCCAAGTCATAGTCCCAGACTGTGATCTCCAGAGTCTTGCTGCTCAGCTCGGAGAAAGAGATCTCATAGAAGAACTCCTGTGAAGTGGAAGAGAGAAAGAGAGAAAGAGAGAAAGAGAGAAAGAGAGGAGAGAATTATGACAAGAGCAACTGCAGCTGACATCACCGTGACCAATCCTGAAAGGGAATATGGACATATTTTACACGTGGTCATTAATACCAACTTGCTGTACTTATTTGATGACAGACTATATCTCACAATTTGGATGTCTTTGTTGAAAGGTTTTGTCTGATAAGCATGCCTTTCAGAATAAAAAGTGAAATTTTATCACTGCGCAAGCTCCCCTCTGTTTTGATTGAATGATTCATGATGCCAAAAAATTGACCAGAAGAAAATTCAAGACAAAAGTCTTTGTAAATCAAAGGAAGTTGTACATTTAATGACTTAAATGCGTTTGTCAGATGACACTGAGCAACTCTGCATAAAGTACATAGAAGCCAACTAAATTTTATTCACATTTTATTTATTAGACTTCTGTTGTAGCCTTTCCACTTAGAGTTATGCATTGTGTGTTCAGAGATGCTCTTCTGGATACCACTGTTGTAATGTACGGTTATTTGCGTTACTGTTACCTTCCTGCTAACTTAGACAAGTCTGGCCCTTCTCCTCTGACGTCTCTCATTAACAATACGCAGAACTGCTGCTCACTGGATTTCTTTGTTTTTTTTCTACCATTCTTTGCAAACTCTAGGGACAGTAATCAGCAGTTTCTGAGATACTCAAACCACCCTGTCTGCCACCAACAATCATTCCCCGGTCAAAGTCACTTTGATCAAATTGTTTTCCCCATTCTGATGGTTGATGCGAACATTAACTGAAGCTCCTGACCCACATCTACATGATTGTATGCATTGCATTGCTGTCACATATTTGGCTGATTAGATAATCGCATGAATAAGTAGGTGTAATAAAGTAAAGATGTTCCTAATAAAGTGCTCTGTGAGTATATATCCTTATCTATATTGCAAAATCATAAATAGTAATTAGAAATTGTACAGTACTTTGGTTGACGGTAGTCATTTTAAATGTGCTTTATAAATAAATATGATTTGACTTGACTTGACTATGGATGGAAACTAAAGTGGTAGCAGATGATACAGTACATTCTTATGTGCAAGATGGTGACTTTGATGGGCAAATTGACTAAAAGCTATACCAAACTATAATAAACAATGTAATCATGTTTTTATCATGTTGCGAACACCGTTAGTACAAAGAAATAAGTATGACAGTAGCAGATGATAGAGGACATAATCTATTTATGACGAAGGTGCATCACAGTTTTGAAAGCCTTGAATTTTGTAACTGAGTGAAGAGCATTAGTGATAAAGGCTGATCTACAGGGGCTTTGTTATTCATGCTCATATCCCTTTGGACGTATTTAACACCAGACCTGAGTGCCAATGATTTTGCACTCAATAACTTGGACATAAACCTGAATATTGTGTAGTGCAGGGAGCCAGCAAGTTTAAACAAATGAGGATGCAATAGATGCAATGGTGTGTGTGAGTGTGTGTGTGTGTGTGTGTGTGTATGTGTTTTTATGCATGAATGCGTGTGTGAGTGTGTGTGTTTGCATATGTAAATACATGTACAACACATGCAAGTCGTTTTCTTGATGTACTGGTTTGCTTATTAATGAAGACCATCAAATGGCCACCATTTTATCCATGAAGTTCCTGCACTGAAAATAACAGGTATGAAAAGTGTTGTACTTTTAACAACTTTCACAATGTGAAAGAAAATAAAATGAATAAAATAAAAACTCAGAAACCATTGTGAAAAAAGACAAAACAAATATATACATATATATATATTCACCTCGTTGAATTCTGGGTTGAGTGTTTTTTTTATGACTGCAGTTTTGTGTTTGGATTTCTTGTATAGGTCGGGCTTAAGGTATCTGGAACAGCAGGAAAGAGAGAAAGGTTTCATACTACTGCCAGAAGCAGGATAACATACACACATAAATGCAGACACACACAAACACAAACACACACACACACACACACACACACACACTCACACACACATACACACACATACGCACACACACACACACACACACACTCACACACACACACACACTCACACTCTTCCTGGTCCTCCCTCCCTTAGTTTCAATAAATCTCTCTCTCTCTCTTTCTCACCAGAGTGCTTTTCATCAAAGCCTAATCTCAGCATGGTGTGCACGTATATGTGTGTATGAGTAGGTGCCTGTGTGTGTGTGTGTTTGAGTATTTGCTTGAGGTATGTGTGTGTATATATGTATGTATGTATACATGTATGTATGTATGTATACATATATATATATATATATATATATATATATATATATGAGGAAGTGCCTATGTGTACTGTTGGTTGGATTTCTTATGAAATATTAACTGGTGCTGATTACAAATTACATGACTGAAAATGTAATTAGTTACATAATATTTTAGATTACTTTAAAGGTGTAATCTAAACTAATTACATTTGGATTACTTCTGGACTACTTCTGACATAACACTGCTTTATTTGGTTCAATATACAGTACAACAACAAGACAGAAGGTAGTTATACTGCATCAGCAAGGTCTCTCCCAGGCAGAAAGTTCAAGGCAGACAGGGGATTCCAGATGTGCTGTCCCAGCTCTGTTGAAGAAGCACAAAGAAACGGCCAACATAGAGGATCGTAGACGCAGTGGTCGGCCAAATAAATTTAGTGCAGCAGATGAAAGACACATCATGCTTACTTCTCTTCGCAATCTGAAGATGTGAGCAGTGGCATCAGCTCAGAATTGGCAGAAACCAGTGGGACCCAGGTACTGTGTGGAGAAGTCTGGTCAGAAGTGGTCTTCATGGAAGAATTGCAGCCAAAAAGCCATACCTCCGGCGTGGAAATATTTGGTGGTAGCAGAAGGCAGTTTGTTAGCCAAAGGGCTGGAGAGCAGTACAAGAATGAGTGTCTGCAGGCAAAAGTGAAGCATGGTGGAAGTTCCTCGCAAGTTTGGGGCTGCATTTCTGTAAATGGAGTTGGGGATTTGGTCAGAATGAATGGTCTCCTCAATGCTGTGAAGTAGATACTTATCCATTTTTAGAACCTGGACGGTGGGTCAGGAGGAAGTTGAACCAGGAGAGGAACACCACTCCTCCAGGGGCAGCTCTCTGTTCTCAACGTGATGATTCCCCTCGGCCAGCGAATAGACCTGGGAGTAATATGCACACGGGGCACCTTCCCAACGCTGGGCCAGAACAACCCCACACCACCCTCCCAATGCTGGGCCAGAACAACCCCACACCACCATCCCAAAGCTGGGCCAGAACAACCCCACACCACCTTCCCAACGCTGGGCCAGAACAACCCCACACCACCCTCCCAATGCTGGGCCAGAACAACCCCACACCACCATCCCAACGCTGGGCCAGAACAACCCCACACCACCCTCCCAACGCTGGGCCAGAACAACCCCACACCACCCTCCCAACGCTGGGCCAGAACAACCCCACACCACCCTCCCAACGCTGGGCCAGAACAACCCCACACCACCATCCCAACGCTGGGCCACAACAACCCCACACCACCCTCCCAACGCTGGGCCAGAACAACCCCACACCACCCTCCCAACGCTGGGCCAGAACAACCCCACACCACCCTCCCAGTGAGGGGCGAACGCTGGGCCAGAACAACCCCACACCACCCTCCCAAGAGGGGCGAATGCTGAGCCAGAACAACCCCACACCACCCTCCCAAGAGGGGTGAACGCTGGGCCAGAACAACCCCCACACCATGCTCTGAGACACCAACCCCCACAATAAAGGGGAGGGAGAGGTTGGGGTTGATGGTTGCAAATGAATTGTCGGTAAAAATGTGTTAACCTCAGGTGGTGTGGAACGCACACTTCTCCGCCTTCACTCATAGGTGCATCCAGCAGGCACTGGAGGACTTGTCTGACATGATTGACGTGCTCAACGTGAGATTTGGAGAAGATCAGTATATTATCCAGATATACAAAGACAAACTTCTCCAACATCTCCCTGAGCACGTCGTTCACAAGTGCCTGGAAGATGGAGGGGGAGTTAGAGAATCAGTAGGTACTCAAAGTCCACTCACCCCCCTCCCGGAAGCATACCAGGTTGTAGCCGTTGCAGAGGTCTAGTTTGGAGAACAAGGATGCCCCCTGGAGGCATTTGAATGCCTTGTTCATCAGGGGAAGCGGGTACCAGCTCTTGATTGTGATGGCATTCAGCCCCATGTAGTCGATACAGTAGGCCTCAGCTCTCCATCTTTATTCCCCACAAAAAAAAAAAACTGACACCCACCGGTGACAAACCCACTGGCCAGTATCTCCTTAATGTCTTTGCGGTGCTCTTGGTTCCCAGTCCACTAGCGAATCCTAGGCCAAACTCCCCTCTCCCCTACGGAGGTGCCCCCCCACCATCCTCCTCCTCGCGATCAATGCCAGTCTCTAACTCAGAGTGATCAATGCCAGTCTCTAACTCAGAGCGATCAATGCCAGTCTCTAACTCAGAGAGATCAATGCCAGTCTCTAACTCAGAGCGATCAATGCCAGTCTCTAACTCAGAGAGATCAATGCCAGTCTCTAGCTCAGAGAGATCAATGCCAGTCTCTAACTCAGAACGATCAATGCCAGTCTCTAACTCAGAGTGATCAATGCCAATCTCTAACTCAGAGTGATCAATGCCAGTCTCTAACTCAGAGTGATCAATGCCAATCTCTAACTCAGAGTGATCAATGCCAGTCTCTAACTCAGAGTGATCAATGCCAGTCTCTAACTCAGAGCGATCAATGCCAGTCTCTAACTCAGAGCGATCAATGCCAGTCTTTAGCTCAGAGCGATCAATGCCAGTCTCTAACTCAGAGCCATTGTTCTCTGGGGTGGCCGATGAGGTGTGGCCACAATGAGATGCATGCTGGGGGCCCCAATGGAGGATAGGACTCCCCACCCTGCCCCAGTCGACCCGAGGCTCGTGTCGAACCAGCCACGAATGCCCCAAGACTAGGGGAAGGGTACAGGAGTGAATTAAAAAGAACTGAATACGTTCAGAGTGTTCAGCCAGCGAGACGTGTATGGTCAGAGGAACAGTTATCTTCTTTCCTCGACCGGAGCCCAACGGGCACCCGTCCAGGGCAGAGACGTAATGAGACACTCCACGGCTCCAGGAAAAGCCTCAGTGTTCCTAGAAGCCTGGTTCCACCTCAGCTGGACCGCCAGCAGAGTGCGGGGGGAGTTGGCCGGGGGGGGCGGGGCTTGGGTTGGTTGTGCAGCCACAAGCCGGCCGCCTGCATGGGCTCCTCGTCGGCCAGAGAGCTGGGCAAGCTGCTGCAGCGAGGGGAGACTCAAACGGGAGTGCGGGCTGGGACAGGCCATCTCTCCGACTACTTCTCTCTTGTGCGAAACCAATTGTATGATTGACAATGGTCGAAAGAGTCTATACACATTAATGAGGTACTAATGAGGAGATGGACCAGTCTCTTGTTAGAGGAAAAATGGAATCAAAAACTCCCCAGCATTTCGCCAAAAGAAATTGACCCGTAAAAGCAGGTACTCCCGGTGAGACGGAGGAATCCCGGTGAGACAGAGGAATTTCTATGAGAGGAAAAGAGGGGAACAAAAACTACCTGGCAGTTCACCAACAGAAATCAACCGGTAAAAATGGCTGTAGAGAGTTGGTACAGACTGAACGAGGTACTCCTGATGAAGCGGAAGAGTTTCGATGAGCCTAGAACAGGGTCCTCCAGATACGTGGACAATAACACCCAGAGGTGAGCACCACCTCTCGCTCCTGTGATACTACGAGGGCTTAAAAAATGAACGAGAACAAATCTCAAAGAGCGAGCCGTGACTGCCGAAACGCCAGCATGTCTCAGGGTGAGCCACCCTTTAAAAAAGTAAATAATCAAATCACTAGTGTTTTCAAACGTACCACATTTTTACCCAAATTACAGTGTTTTACCCAACAATGTAAGTGTGTTCACTTTGTAAATGCAGTGTAACAGAGATGAGTTCTGTTTTTAAATACAATGTAAGCAAGATGAGTTCTGTGTTTTTAAACACAATGTAAGATAAGTTCTGTCTTTTTAAACAGAGTGGGAGAGAAATGAACGCTATCTTTTTAAACACAGAGTACAGTATCCAGTTCCTTTTTTGACCTATCCCCTCCTCCTATTTCTAGACTCCTACAGTCCTCAGTCTCTTCTTTTTTCCTTTTCACACTTTCCTCTTCTCTGAACGGACCTTTCCTCAAACGCCTCTCATCTCCACAGGTCTTCTGTCCCTCATCATCGCTCAGGCTCCACTCCTCCGTCTCTGCCTCTTAAAATTAAACCGTATCTGCATGTGCTTCACTTCCAAGCCTTCTGATTTTTCATGTGCGAGCACACACACACTCTCTCATACAATCACACACACACACACACACACACTCACACACACACTCTCTCATACAATCACACACACACACACACACTCTCTCACACACTCACACACACTCACACACACTCACACACACTCTCTCTCATACACTCACACACGCATGTACACTCACACACACACTCTCTCACACACTCACACACGCATGTACACTCACACACACACTCTCTCACACACTCACACACGCATGTACACTCACACACACACTCTCTCACACACTCACACACGCATGTACACTCATTCACACTCTCTCACACACACACACACACTCTCTCTCATACAATCACACACGCATGTACACTCACACACACACTCTCTCACACACTCACACACGCATGCACACTCACACACACACTCTCTCACACACTCACACACGTAAGTACACTCACACACACTCTCTCTCACACACTCACACACGCATGCACACTCACACACACACTCTCTCACACACTCACACACGCATGCACACTCACACACACACTCTCTCACACACTCACACACGCATGCACACTCACACACACTCTCTCTCATACAATCACACACGCATGCACACTCACACACACTCTCTCATACAATCACACACGCATGTACACTCACACACACACTCTCTCACACACTCACACACGCATGTACACTCACACACACACTCTCTCATACAATCACACACGCATGTACACTCACACACACACTCTCTCACACACTCACACACGCATGTACACTCACACACACACTCTCTCACACACTCACACACGCATGCACACTCATTCACACTCTCTCACACACACACTCACACTCTCTTTCACACACTCACACACACACATGCACACTCACACACTCACACACACACTCTCTCACACACTCACACACGCATGCACACTCATTCACACTCTCTCACACACACACTCATACTCTCTTTCACACACTCACACACACACATGCACACTCACACACACACACACACACTCTCTCTCTCACACACACGCACATGCACACTCACATGCATACACGCACACACTCCCTCACACACACACAAAGACAGACATGCACAAACACTCTGCACACTGCACATGCACACTGCCTCACACAGACACACACACACACTCTCTCTCTCTCTCACACACACACATGCACACTCACACACTGCCTCACACACATGCACACACACACACAGTCTCACACACACACACATGCACACACTTTCTCTCTCTCACACGCACACATACACACTGTCTCACACACACACGCACATGCACACACACACACAGACACTGTCTCACACACACGCACACACACACACACACACACTCTTTCTCTCTCTCACACACACGCACACACACTGTCTCACACACACACGCACATGCACACACACACACACACACACACACAGAGCTCACTCTCCCCCCTCACGTCTTGACGTAGGGGTCGGAGAATCCGTTGACATCCATGGCGGCCAGGTGGGCACATCTTTGGACCCCCACACACAGCCCGCCACGCCGCCCCTCCTTGGCCTCTTTCTCTTCCTCCTCTTCCTCATCAGGCGGGGGCAGGAACTGCAGGGAGAGCAGGAGCCTCCCCCGCTCCTCCAGATTCCTCTGCATCTCATTCTCCCACTGCGAGGAGGGAGAGCGGAACAGCACTGCATGGGAGTGAGCTCATGACTATCATCGGCTAAACTTTCACTGAATTTTGTTGTTTTTAGTTACGTAAAAAGGAATATCATATATTAATCCTAAAAGGTTCAGGAACAACTTGAATACCATTAACTTTAAAACCACCTTACCATCCAACCAAAAAAGGAAAAATAGAAAACATGGCTATCTAACTTAAGCCAACTGCCACAAAAGGAGAAGTGGGACAAAACAGGGAAAACCACAATAAAAGGACATCCCATGAACAAAAAAGAGACAGGAGGAAAGACAGGAACAAAATAACCTGGATAAAGGAAAGAGGAAGGTGGGGTTCTTTATGAAGCGCAAAAGAGTCTCTCATTTCCATTAACCTCTAGGAGGGATAGGCAGTCCTGGATGCGTTATATAGACACCGATGTTCTGGGTCTGGCAGGGCTGTGAGTGGCTGTCAGTGTGCTGGAGGAGGCTGGCTGGGCAGCATCAATTCTTCTAGGTGTACTTGCACCTAGGTGTTTTTGAAGGAACTCAGCAGGTAGGTTGTTCCAAACATCTTGGAGAACTAGCCACAGTTCTTCTGTGGGTTTAGGCAGCCTCAAATGATCCTGTCTCTTCATGTAATCTCATGATTGACTGATTGTTTATTTGTTATCATTTCCCAATTCATCTTTATTGCTTTTGATTGTACAAATGTATAATCAATGAAATTGAAATGAAAATGAGATCATTATTGATTATCTCTTGGAATATTCAAGTTTTTTTATACATCAACATTTGGATTCAAATGCACAAACTCAGATTTGCACACAAACATCTCTGGTCATGACATCATCGTTGTTTTAGAAATATGGTGCCGTGACAACACAAACAGTCACTGTCCCCCAAATGATAGAGAAATTTTACTTCTGTCCCTAAAATACAACAATATCAAACACTGCAGAAACTAGGGAGGGGTGGCGATATGATATAAAGAGGAGCTATTATCCAGTTTAATTGAAATTGAAAGAAAACCAACATACATGTGGCTAAAATTAAAACACCATTCAATGCAATACTGACATACTTTGATGACAATTTATTTGAAAATCTCTGTGCGATCAGGCATCACCAGGCCCAAGTCAATGTCCTACTGATAGGAGCTGTAAATGCCAGAACAGGATCAGAGAGTGATATCGTGGATTCTGCTTGCAACAGCCACATCTTCAGAGGTACAGAGGATCTTCAGAACATCCTCTGTGCTCCTTACTCCCACCTCTACCCAAATAAATAGCCTTGATTATACTACAAACAAAAATGGTAAAGAGTTAGTGCACCTCTGTCGATCCTAAGGTACATGCTTAATGGAAGGATCAGAGGGGTCTCTTTAGGGAGGCTCAGTTATTGTTTAGCTCTTTAGACTAGTGTACAGTAGTCGATTATGCAATCACTGACATGGACCCCTACTTCATTCGTGCATTCATTGTCAGACCATAGTCACCACTTTCCGATCACTGTCAGATAAATGTATATGTAAAAAAAACAGACAAACATTAGCCAAAGAATCTGAGCAAAATGTTTCGGCTGAACAAAATATTCAAATGGGCTCATGACAGTGATGTAAAATTTTAAACAGCAATCAGTTCACCAGAGACTACTCACCTTATTAACAACTTCACTTCAAAATAATTTGAGCCAAATCAATCTGACATAAATTTGACAGTAACACAAAATATGTTATACATCAGCCAAAGCAGATCTCAAAAACAATAGTCACAAATCTGACCAGAGACCCCAAAAATAAAAGTGGCTTGATTTGTCATCAACTGTACTACTGTGCTGTATTAAATATCTACTGCACTACTGTGCTGTATTAAATATCTACTGCACTACTGTGCTGTATTAAATATCTACTGCGTTACTGTGCTGTATTAAATATCTACTGCACTACTGTGCTGTATTAAATATCTACTGCACTACTGTGCTGTATTAAATATCTACTGCACTACTGTGCTGTATTAAATATCTACTGCACTACTGTGCTGTATTAAATATCTACTGCACTACTGTGCTGTATTAAATATCTATTGCACTACTGTGCTGTATTAAATATCTACTGCGTTACTGTGCTGTATTAAATATCTACTGCACTACTGTGCTGTATTAAACGATTTAAAACAAAAAAACACCAAACAGTGCATGCAGGGCTGAATTAGGATGATTCCCATTGGTTATAAACATACAAAAAAGCTAACTCAAATTCTGGATGCATCTGAAATCAAGTCCCAAAACAACGCTGCAATTTCATGCACTTCAAACCCAAGAGCTGAACCCTGAAAAGAGTCCAATAAGTCAGCAGGTAGTGAGAATAACTAAATGTTTCACACCAAACAATAACTTCTCCCAGACCACAATAACGTTTTTGGTTTTTAGCACCATTCTGAGTAAAACCTAGGGACTGTTGTGTGTGAAAATCCAAGGAGATCAACAGTTAAAGAAACACTCAAACTGTGCTGTATTAAATAGCTACTGCACTACTGTGCTGTATTAAATAGCTACTGCACAACTGTGCTGTATTAAATATCTACTGCACTACTGTGCTGTATTAAATATCTATTGCACAACTTTGCTGTATTAAATATCTACTGCACGACTGTGCTGTATTAAATATTTACTGCACTACTGTGCTGTATTAAATATCGACTGCACTACTGTGCTGTATTAAATATCTACTGCAGTACTGTGCTGTATTAAATATCTATTGCACTACTGTGCTGTATTAAATATCTACTGCACTACTGTGCTGTATTAAATATCTATTGCACTACTGTGCTGTATTAAATATCTACTGCACTACTGTGCTGTATTAAATATCTACTGCAGTACTGTGCTGTATTAAATATCTATTGCACTACTGTGCTGTATTAAATATCTACTGCACTACTGTGCTGTATTAAATATCTATTGCACTACTGTGCTGTATTAAATATCTACTGCAGTACTGTGCTGTATTAAATATCTATTGCAGTACTGTGCTGTATTAAATATCTACTGCGTTACTGTGCTGTATTAAATATCTACTGCACTACTGTGCTGTATTAAATATCTACTGCACTACTGTGCTGTATTAAATATCTACTGCAGTACTGTGCTGTATTAAATATCTATTGCACTACTGTGCTGTATTAAATATCTATTGCAGTACTGTGCTGTATTAAATATCTATTGCACTACTGTGCTGTATTAAATATCTACTGCACTACTGTGCTGTATTAAATATCTATTGCACTACTGTGCTGTATTAAATATCTACTGCAGTACTGTGCTGTATTAAATATCTATTGCACTACTGTGCTGTATTAAATATCTACTGCACTACTGTGCTGTATTAAATATCTATTGCACTACTGTGCTGTATTAAATATCTACTGCACTACTGTGCTGTATTAAATATCTACTGCATGACTGTGCTGTATTAAATAGATATTAACTGGACAGTCGGAGAGATGCCGTCTCTCAGTGAGGAGACTGCAGCCTGCTCTGTTCATCCCTCTCTTCCTGTCTTTCTCCTGCTCTCTCTCCCCTCCTTTCTGCGCATGATCTCTTCATCCCCACTCACGCAAAGGTGTGATGTGGTGTAGTCTCCATTGTTCTCCCTCTGTTTTCTTCCTCTCCTCTCTATTCTATCCACTCCCTCTATCCCTCCCTCCCCCTCTCACTCCCTCTATCCCTCCCTCCCCCTCTCACTCCCTCTATACCTCCACCCCTCCTTGAGTTTCTGTGCCAAACCTCAGGGTCTCATTAATACAAATGCACTGTTTTGCCCCTGAATACTGATTCTCTCTCTTTCTCTCTCTCTCTTGCTCTCTATCTGTCTGCCTGAAATTCAAATTTAAAATTCAATATGCTTTATTGGCATGAAATACATGCAGTAAATATATTCAAAGCGTTACAAAATAACCAACGCCACACACACATACACACACACACACACATACAAATATCTCTATCTCTCTCTCCCTCCCTCCCCTCTCCCCCTCTCCCTCCCCCTTCCTCTCTCTCTCCCTCTCCCCCCTCCCCCCTCCCCCCCCCTCTCTCTCCCCCTCTCCCTCTCTCTCCCCCCTCCCTCTCTCTCTCCCCCCTCCCCCCTCTCTCTCTCTCCCCCGTCCCCCTCTCCCTACCCCCCTCCCTCTCCCTCTCTCCCCCTCCCTCTCTCCCTCCCCCCCTCCCCCCCTCCCTCCCTCTCCCTCTCTCCCCCTCCCTCTCTCCCTCCCCCCCTCCCCCCCTCTCTCCCTCCCCCCTCTCCCTCTCTCCCCCCTCCCCCTCTCCCTCCGCCTCCCTCTCTCTCTCCCCCACTCTCCCTCACTCCCCCCTTCCTCTATGTGGCCTCTCTGTGGGGCGCTGTCCACAGTGGTTCTGCAGCCAGTGTGCTGCCAGCTCGTGGGCCTCCTGCTCTAATTGGACAGCATTTTGAGCTCCACAAATGCCAGCACTCCAAACCTACACTACAGATACACAGACAAGCGCTACACTACAGATACACAGACAAGCGCTACACTACAGACACACAGACAAGCTCCTGATGAGGACAGCACAGTCGGGTCGGACGGACGATGAGAGGAAGATGATGAATTAGCGTTTTTGGAGGCAGGAGGGGGTCCCTCTGTCACAAATACACACCCTTCAAATGCAAAATGCCTTTGGTTTCAAGCCCTTATGAATCTTTCAAGCAATGCAACGCAGCATTTTGAGAAGCAAATTTTACATGAATCTATTTCCATCCAAGAGGCAGACAGGCCCCTGCAGACAGCCTCAGACAGAGCGAATGGTCTGATCATTGTTCTCCTGACTCATTAACGTCCTCCTGCCTCGCTGACCCTTTAGATATGTCTGTCTGTCCATCTCTGAGTCTGATCTCTGTGGTCCTCATTACGCCAAAGCTGCTGTTAGCGTCCTCTCCCTCACTGCCTCTCTCTCGTTCTCTCTCCCCCTTTGTCTCTGACTCCCCCCCCCTCTCTTCCCCTCTCTCTCTCACCTTATTGTCCCAACACTGTCATTCCTCACATCCTTTCAGCTCCAAAGGGCTCTGACCCGTCTGTTCAGGCCCCCAGACTTAAGTCCCTGAAAGAGTTGACCATCTTTAATCCTCCAACCCGAAGCAGCATGAACCTTTTAGGCTGAAACATCTTGCACCTTTAAACCTGAAGCGTCTGAAACCCATTTAAATTTAACAGTGAATGGGTTTTGACACACAGACGGTAGAAAACTCTAGACCAGGTGCCCGTTACATCAATCACTGACTATCCATGGGCTCGTGAAAAGCGATTGGAAGCCCGGGAAGTCAAGTCTAGCAGCACCACCATGTTGTATGGTTTGAAGCCAGACACTGCGCAGTAGGGAGGCTGATGTGGCTCCTCCATCACGTGTGTGTGAGAGAGAGGAGAGAGTAAGAGTGAGTCCCCGATTCGTCCACAAAGTATTGCTCTATTGTCCTTACACAATAACTTTAAGAAAATTAGCACATCATGGGGAGGCATTAGATTAAGGAAAAACACATATTGTAACTAAATATTATTATAGGGAAAAACATATTGACTTTGTATTTTGAGTGCAATTGTACCATTGCCTTTACATTGAAAACGGGTCTGAGTGACCAACACTGGAGCCAACCGCAGTGGTGCTAGAGAGCAACATCTCTCAGTGCTCTGAACAGGAAATGAGCGTCAAACAGGAAGCTCGCTCACCGCCTGGTTTGCCATCAGGTCGACTGCCAAGAGGCAAGGACGGACAGCGAGGGCCTTGGAGCGGGGTGGGGGGAGAGGAGGAGAAGGGGAGGAGAAGGGGAGGTAGACCGGAAAACAGGCCCTGGACTGTACCTCTCTCAGATAGCAGGAGATCCCACGCAGTGCTGAACTCATGGAAGTGGGAGATGGCAGCTATGGAGGAGAGAGAGAAAGAGAAACAGTGCTGGGGACTCCAAGGTCAACGGGGGAGTGCAATAAACCTGGAGGTCCAGTTTCAATATCGTAATATGAATGGTGGCTAATGCAACGCAATTATCGCAATATGAATGGCAGGTAATTCTAATGCCAATAAAATCCATTTGAAAATCCATTTGTACGTATTTACTTCTGTCAGAATTTAAATAAAACAGCACAAAACGTTTATTATGGGCTGGTTTTAATTCCCCATTAGCTGAATATTTTAAAAATGCTATTCTATAACTAGGAAATACTGACACGTATTTCAAGTATTTTTCTTCAGTTTTACTAAACTTTACTAAACAAAATAAAACCAGGGAAGATCATATCACAAACCATTTGCAGCAGTGAATGACTCGGTATAAACTGTTGCTCAAACACAATGAAATCATTCATTCGTATGGCTTACTCAACTGAACTGAGTGATTTTGGAGTACACACACCTTGTGTATGTGACTTTCTCCATGGTTATTTGAACTTTAACTTCATTCATTCATTCATTATCCCAACCCGCTTATCCTGAATAGGGTCGCAGGTGGGCTGGAGCCTATCCCAGCATACATTGGGCGAAAGGCTTCCTGCCACCAGTCCATCACAGGGCACACACACCATTCACTCACACACACATACCTACGGGCAATTTAGACTCTCCAATCAGCCTAACCTGCATGTCTTTGGACTGTGGGAGGAAACCGGAGTACCCGGAGGAAACCCACGCAGACACGGGGAGAACATGCAAACTCCACACAGAGAGGCCCCGGCCGACGGGGATTCAAACCCAGGACCACCATCCATGCTGCCCTGAACTTTAACTTGACCCAAATCATTTTTAGGCTACCTATCGATGGAGCCGGCCCTCCAGATAATAAATAATAACATGTCGTGTTGTTTATCAGTCTCTTTGACATTGAGCACAACTGGATGATATTAGTGTAGAAGAAAACGAATCTAAATGCAGCTTGCATATACAGTTCTGGCATAAATTGGAAACACTGTGAAGTTAAGTGGAAACACTGTGAAGACTGCTCACTGATGTTGGTATTAACTACATCATGGTAGGTGCAATAATTATTGCTTGTTTAAAACAAATAGTAATTATGTCTCCACATATACACTTAGTGAGCACTTTATTAGGTATTTATTAGACTTATCTTTCTGCTATAACCGATCCACTTGGAGGTTTGACGTGTTGTGTGTTCAGAGATGCTCTTCTGCATACCACTGTTGATACTCAAACCACCCTGTCTGGCACCAACAATCATTCCACGGTCAAAGATCACATTTTTCCCATTCTGATGGTTGATGTGAACATTAACTGAAGCTCTTGACCCGTATCTACATGATTGTATGTATTGCACTGCTGCCAGACGATTGGCTGATTAGATAATCACACAAATATGCATGAATAAGTCGGTGAACATGAATTAGTAGGTGCAGGTGTTCCTAATAAAGTGCTCAGTGAGTGTACATTGATATTACATATTACATATTATGCCAAGAGAGAAATTGTTGCAAAATATTGGATTAATTGTCAAACAGAGTTTACAAATGCAGTCTATCCATAATTTATGCCAGTAAGCCCTACTGTAGCTATCATTTTAACTACTGTCACATAATAATAATAATAATAATAATAATAATAATAATAATAATAATAATAATAATAATAAACCTTATTTGTATAGCACCTTCCATACAAGAGAATGCAGCTCAAAGTGCTTTAACAGAAGAGAAATTAAATAAAAATAGACATAGAAACAGGGGAAATGAGATGAAAATGAGGAAGGGGGGTCAGTTTCCCCAGGACCCCGGCATTTCTCCTTTCTCTTTTTGTTTCAGGGCCAATCAGTAGGATTTCAGTTCTGTCCTTGTTTAGCTTTAAGACGTTATTGCTCATCCATTTATTTATTGCTAAAAGACAGGTAGTAATGGAGTTTATGGCTGCAGCATCATTTGGTTCAGCAGAGATACAGTTGCGTGCCATCTGCATAACTATGGAAACATACCTTGTGCTCTCTAATGATCCGCGAGTGGCAGCATGTACAGTGAGAATATGAATGGACCACGGCGGCTCTCTTGTGCAACCCCAAAGCAGCTGTCATGTTTCTCAGACACATGATCTCCAAGCCTGACATTGAACTTTCTTCCTTTGCTGCATGTTCTGAACCAGTTTAACACACAGTCAGAAAGACCAACCAACTTTTCAAGATGATTGATTAGGATATAATGGTCGATCATATCAAATGCTGCGCAGGTCGAATAGGACAAGAATTGATTAATTAAAATGAAAATATAGTTTGAGTTGCCATTCTTCTCATTGCAAATGGGTGTAAGGAAATTAACTAAATACTGTACCCGGGCGATCACAGTCAACAATGAGAAAAGCCACAAACAATTTCCTGCTTGTGAGATTTAGCTATATCAAAGACAAGCTGAACAGCACATTATCCACAAAAACTGTTAAGTACAGAAACGCAGTTCTAGGTTGAGCACGTGGGTGGCAAAAGGCGAAATGTGGACCTATCTGACCAGAAAACTGCAATATGATTCATCAAACTGGCAATGAGCCATGAGTCCCGAAATTACCAAAGGCACCTGGATTGTTGGGAAAATGCTAAATGAACAGCACACAGCAGGTAAAGGGTTTGGCACTGTTGGGTTAGGGGAGGGGGTAAGGGCTAGGCATTGTTAGGTTAGGGGAGGGGGTAAGGGTTTGGCCCTTTTGGGTTACGGGAGGGGGTAAGGGCTAGGCATTGTTGGGTTAGGGGAGGGGATAAGGGTTCGGCACTGTTGAGTTAGGGGAGGGGGTAAGGGTTCGGCACTGATGGGTTAGGGGAGGAGGTAAGGGTTTGGCACGGTTGGGTTAGAGGAGGAGGTAAGGGCTAGGCCCTGTTGGGTGAGGTGAGGGGGTAAGGGTTAGGACCTGTTGGGTAAGTGGAGGGGGTAAGGATTAGGACTTGTTGGGTTAGGGGAGGGGGTAAGGGTTCGGCATTATTGGGTTAGGGGAGGGGGTAAGGGCTAGGCATTGTTAGGTTAGGGGAGGGGGTAAGGGTTTGGCCCTTTTGGGTTACGGGAGGGGGTAAGGGCTAGGCATTGTTGGGTTAGGGGAGGGGATAAGGGTTCGGCACTGTTGAGTTAGGGGAGGGGGTAAGGGTTCGGCACTGATGGGTTAGGGGAGGAGGTAAGGGTTTGGCACGGTTGGGTTAGAGGAGGAGGTAAGGGCTAGGCCCTGTTGGGTGAGGTGAGGGGGTAAGGGTTAGGACCTGTTGGGTAAGTGGAGGGGGTAAGGATTAGGACTTGTTGGGTTAGGGGAGGGGGTAAGGGTTATGCACTGTTGGGTTAGGGGAGGGGGTAAGGGCTAGGCATTGTTGGGTTAGGGGAGGGGGTCAGGATTTGGCTCTGTTGGGTTAGGGATAGGGGGTAAGTGTTAGGCACTGTTGAGTTAGGGTAGGGGCTAAGGTTTAGGCCAAGTTGGGTTTGGGTAGGGGGTAAGGGCTAGGACCTGTTGGGTTAGGGGTGGGGCTAAGGGTTCGGCACTGTTGGGTTAGGGGAGGGGGTAAGGGCTAGGCATTGTTATGTTAAGGGAGGGGGTCAAGATTTTGCCCTGTTGGGTTAGGGGAGGGGATTAGAGTTAGGCCCTGTTGGGTTAGAAGAGGGGGTAAGTGTTAGGCACTGTTGGGGTAGGGTAGGGGCTAAGGGCTAGGCACTGTTGGGTGAGGGGAGCGGTTAAGGGTTAGGACATGTTTGGTTAGGGGAGTAGGGATTAGGACCTGTTGCGTTAGGGGATGGTGTAAGGATTAGAACCTATCGGGTTAGGGGAGGGGGTAAGGGTTTGGCCTTGATGGGTTAGGGGAGAGGGTAAGGCTTAGGACCTGTTAGGTTAGGGGAGGGGGTAAGGGTTCAGCACTGTTGGGTTAGGGGAGAGGGTAAGGGTTAGGGCCTGTTGGGTTCGGGGAGGGGGTAAGGATTAGGACCTGCTGGGTTAGGGGAGGGGGTAAGGGTTCGGCACGGTTGGGTTAGGGGAGGGGGTAAGGGTTTGGCCCTTTTGGGTTAGGGGAGGGGGTGAGGATTAGGACCTGTTGGGTTAGGGGAGGGGGTAAGGGTTCGGCAGTATTGGGTTAGAGGAGGGGGTAAGGGTTTGGCCCTTTTGGGTTAGGGGAGGGGGTAAGGATTAGGACCTGTTGGGTTAGGAGAGGGGGTGAGGGTTCGGCACTGATGGGTTCGGGGAGGAGGTAAGGGCTAGGCCCTATTTGGTGAGGTGAGGGGGTAAGGGTTAGGACCTGTTGGGTAAGGGGAGGGGGTAAGGATTAGGACTTGTTGGGTTAGGGGAGGGGGTAAGGGTTCGACAATGTTGGGTTAGGGGAGGGGGTAAGTGTTTGGCCCTATGGGGTCAGGGGAGGGGGTAAGGGCTAGGACCTGTTGCGTTAGGGGATGGTGTAAGGATTAGAACCTGTTGGGTTAGGGGAGGGGGTAAGGGTTTCGGTACTATTGGGTTCGGGGACTTGTAAGGATTAGGACCTGTTGGGTTAGGTGAGGGGGTAAGGGTTTGGCACTGTTAGGTTAGGGGAGGGGGTAAGGGTTCAGCACTGTTGGGTTAGGGGAGAGGGTAAGGGTTAGGGCCTGTTGGGTTCGGGGAGGGGGTAAGGATTAGGACCTGCTGGGTTAGGGGAGGGGGTAAGGGTTCGGCACGGTTGGGTTAGGGGAGGGGGTAAGGGTTTGGCCCTTTTGGGTTAGGGGAGGGGGTGAGGATTAGGACCTGTTGGGTTAGGGGAGGGGGTAAGGGTTCGGCAGTATTGGGTTAGAGGAGGGGGTAAGGGTTTGGCCCTTTTGGGTTAGGGGAGGGGGTAAGGATTAGGACCTGTTGGGTTAGGAGAGGGGGTGAGGGTTCGGCACTGATGGGTTCGGGGAGGAGGTAAGGGCTAGGCCCTATTTGGTGAGGTGAGGGGGTAAGGGTTAGGACCTGTTGGGTAAGGGGAGGGGGTAAGGATTAGGACTTGTTGGGTTAGGGGAGGGGGTAAGGGTTCGACAATGTTGGGTTAGGGGAGGGGGTAAGTGTTTGGCCCTATGGGGTCAGGGGAGGGGGTAAGGGCTAGGACCTGTTGCGTTAGGGGATGGTGTAAGGATTAGAACCTGTTGGGTTAGGGGAGGGGGTAAGGGTTTCGGTACTATTGGGTTCGGGGACTTGTAAGGATTAGGACCTGTTGGGTTAGGTGAGGGGGTAAGGGTTTGGCACTGTTAGGTTAGGGGAGGGGGTAAGGGTTCAGCACTGTTGGGTTAGGGGAGAGGGTAAGGGTTTGGCCCTTTTGGGTTAGGGGAGGGGTGAGGATTAGGACCTGTTGGGTTAGGGGAGGGGGTAAGGGTTCGGCAGTATTGGGTTAGAGGAGGGGGTAAGGGCTAGGCACTGTTGGGTTAGGGGAGCGGTTAAGGGTTAGGACATGTTTGGTTAGGGGAGTAGGGATTAGGACCTGTTGCGTTAGGGGATGATGTAAGGATTAGAACCTATCGGGTTAGGGGAGGGGGTAAGGGTTTCGGTACTATTGGGTTAGGGGAGGGGGTAAGGGTTTGGCCTTGATGGGTTAGGGGAGAGGGTAAGGCTTAGGACCTGTTAGGTTAGGGGAGGGGGTAAGGGTTCAGCACTGTTGGGTTAGGGGAGAGGGTAAGGGTTAGGACCTGTTGGGTTCGGGGAGGGGGTAAGGATTAGGACCTGCTGGGTTCGG
Organism: Conger conger; assembly: GCF_963514075.1. Classification (NCBI taxonomy): domain Eukaryota; kingdom Metazoa; phylum Chordata; class Actinopteri; order Anguilliformes; family Congridae; genus Conger; species Conger conger. The sequence continues at coordinate 40,231,472 of NC_083775.1, forward strand.
GGAGGGGGTAAGGGTTCGGCACAATTGGGTTAGGGGAGGGGGTGAGGATTAGGACCTGTTGGGTTAGGGGAGGGGGTAAGGGTTCGGCAGTATTGGGTTAGAGGAGGGGGTAAGGGTTTGGCCCTTTTGGGTTAGGGGAGGGGGTGAGGGTTCGGCACTGATGGGTTCGGGGAGGAGGTAAGGGCTAGGCCCTATTTGGTGAGGTGAGGGGGTAAGGGTTAGGACCTGTTGGGTAAGGGGAGGGGGTAAGGATTAGGACTTGTTGGGTTAGGGGAGGGGGTAAGGGTTCGACAATGTTGGGTTAGGGGAGGGGGTAAGTGTTTGGCAGTATTGGGTTAGAGGAGGGGGTAAGGGTTTGGCCCTTTTGGGTTAGGAGAGGGGGTGAGGGTTCGGCACTGATGGGTTCGGGGAGGAGGTAAGGGCTAGGCCCTATTTGGTGAGGTGAGGGGGTAAGGGTTAGGACCTGTTGGATAAGGGGAGGGGGTAAGGATTAGGACTTGTTGGGTTAGGGGAGGGGGTAAGGGTTCGACAATGTTGGGTTAGGGGAGGGGGTAAGTGTTTGGCCCTATGGGGTCAGGGGAGGGGGTAAGGGCTAGGACCTGTTTGGATAGGGGAGGGGGTAAGGATTAGGACCTGTTGCGTTAGGGGATGGTGTAAGGATTAGAACCTGTTGGGTTAGGGGAGGGGGTAAGGGTTTCGGTACTATTGGGTTCGGGGACTTGTAAGGATTAGGACCTGTTGGGTTAGGTGAGGGGGTAAGGGTTTGGCACTGTTAGGTTAGGGGAGGGGGTAAGGGTTCAGCACTGTTGGGTTAGGGGAGAGGGTAAGGGTTTGGCCCTTTTGGGTTAGGGGAGGGGGTGAGGATTAGGACCTGTTGGGTTAGGGGAGGGGGTAAGGGTTCGGCAGTATTGGGTTAGAGGAGGGGGTAAGGGCTAGGCACTGTTGGGTTAGGGGAGCGGTTAAGGGTTAGGACATGTTTGGTTAGGGGAGTAGGGATTAGGACCTGTTGCGTTAGGGGATGATGTAAGGATTAGAACCTATCGGGTTAGGGGAGGGGGTAAGGGTTTCGGTACTATTGGGTTCGGGGAGGGGGTAAGGGTTTGGCCTTGATGGGTTAGGGGAGAGGGTAAGGCTTAGGACCTGTTAGGTTAGGGGAGGGGGTAAGGTTTCAGCACTGTTGGGTTAGGGGAGAGGGTAAGGGTTAGGACCTGTTGGGTTCGGGGAGGGGGTAAGGATTAGGACCTGCTGGGTTAGGGGAGGGGGTAAGGGTTCGGCACGGTTGGGTTAGGGGAGGGGGTAAGGGTTTTGCCCTTTTGGGTTAGGGGAGGGGGTGAGGATTAGGACCTGTTGGGTTAGGGGAGGGGGTAAGGGTTTGGCAGTATTGGGTTAGAGGAGGGGGTAAGGGTTTGGCCCTTTTGGGTTAGGGGAGGGGGTAAGGATTAGGACCTGTTGGGTTAGGGGAGGGGGTAAGGGTTTCGGTACTATTGGGTTCGGGGACTTGTAAGGATTAGGACCTGTTGGGTTAGGTGAGGGGGTAAGGGTTTGGCACTGTTAGGTTAGGGGAGGGGGTAAGGGTTCAGCACTGTTGGGTTAGGGGAGAGGGTAAGGGTTTGGCCCTTTTGGGTTAGGGGAGGGGGTGAGGATTAGGACCTGTTGGGTTAGGGGAGGGGGTAAGGGTTCGGCAGTATTGGGTTAGAGGAGGGGGTAAGGGCTAGGCACTGTTGGGTTAGGGGAGCGGTTAAGGGTTAGGACATGTTTGGTTAGGGGAGTAGGGATTAGGACCTGTTGCGTTAGGGGATGATGTAAGGATTAGAACCTATCGGGTTAGGGGAGGGGGTAAGGGTTTCGGTACTATTGGGTTAGGGGAGGGGGTAAGGGTTTGGCCTTGATGGGTTAGGGGAGAGGGTAAGGCTTAGGACCTGTTAGGTTAGGGGAGGGGGTAAGGGTTCAGCACTGTTGGGTTAGGGGAGAGGGTAAGGGTTAGGACCTGTTGGGTTCGGGGAGGGGGTAAGGATTAGGACCTGCTGGGTTCGGGGAGGGGGTAAGGGTTCGGCACAATTGGGTTAGGGGAGGGGGTAAGGGTTTTGCCCTTTTGGGTTAGGGGAGGGGGTGAGGATTAGGACCTGTTGGGTTAGGGGAGGGGGTAAGGGTTCGGCAGTATTGGGTTAGAGGAGGGGGTAAGGGTTTGGCCCTTTTGGGTTAGGGGAGGGGGTAAGGATTAGGACCTGTTGGGTTAGGAGAGGGGGTGAGGGTTCGGCACTGATGGGTTAGGGGAGGAGGTAAGGGCTAGGCCATATTTGGTGAGGTGAGGGGGTAAGGGTTAGGACCTGTTGGGTAAGGGGAGGGGGTAAGGATTAGGACTTGTTGGGTTAGGGGAGGGGGTAAGGGTTCGACAATGTTGGGTTAGGGGAGGGGATAAGTGTTTGGCCCTATGGGGTCAGGGGACGGGGTAAGGGCTAGGACCTGTTTGGATAGGGGAGGGGGTAAGTATTAGGACCTGTTGCGTTAGTGGATGGTGTAAGGATTAGAACCTGTTGGGTTAGGGGAGGGGGTAAGGGTTTCGGTACTATTGGGTTCGGGGACTTGTAAGGATTAGGACCTGTTGGGTTAGGTGAGGGGGTAAGGGTTTGGCACTGTTGGGTAAGGGGAGAGGATAAGGGCTCGGCCCTGTTGGGTTCGGGGAGGGGGTAAGGGTTAGGTCCTGTTGGTTTTGGGGAGGGGGTAAGGGTTAGGCCTTCTGGGGTTAGGGAAGGGGGTAAGGATTAGGACCTGTTGGTTTAGGGGAGGGGGTAAGGTTGAGGACGTGTTGGGTTAGGGGAGGGTAAAGATTAGGTCCTGTTGGGTTCGGGGGGGAAGGATCGGGCCCTGTTTACTCACAGGAGGGGGTAAGGATTAGGCCCTGTTTGGTTAGGGGAGGGGGTAAGGGCTAAGCTCTGTTGGGTTAGGGGAGGGGATAAGGTTTACTCACAGGAGGGGGATAGGATCTGGCCCTGTTTACTCACAGGAGGGGGTAAGGGTTACTCACAGGAAGGGGTAAGGGTTACTCACAGGAGGGGGTCAGGGTTACTCACAGGAGGGGGTAAGTGTTACTCACAGGAGGGGGTAAGGGTTACTCACAGGAGGGGGACAGGATCTGGCCCTGTTTACTCACAGGAGGAGGTAAGGGTTACTCACAGGAGGGGGTAAGGGTTACTCACAGGAGGGGCGTGCTCCAGGCAGACGTTGTAATGTTTGCGCTGGTCGGCCTTCACCCTCCGCAGGGGAATCCTTGCCTCCCCGATAAACTCATTATGAGTCAGCTTGTCCTCATCGCACACCGACACCCTGAGAGAGAGCAGCAGTGACCACACACTTGCCATAGGAGTAGGTGACACAAAAATGAATGCTTTCCAAAAGAAGATAAAATATGTGGTAGCTGTAAGACAGGAGAAGTAGAAACTGCCACATTTCCTCCTTAAAATAAATAATATTTACCAAACACTAACAGCAGCAGTTCATTTCAGCCTGTCATTACCTATGGGATTCTGAGTAACCACCACGCCAAACATTAAAACATATTTATTGATTTATTGTTTTTGTTGTTGTATTTTAAGTTTATTATCGTAATGATGACTGTTATTATTGTTGTTATTACTATTCATTCTGATTTAATTAATTGAAGGATGTATGCTTTGCAATAATGGCATTTGTATTTCATGGCAATAAAGCAACATGAATTTGACACAGGGAGAGGGAGAGAGAGGGGGAGAGAGATAGAGACAGACAGACAGATATGAGATATTGGTGCTACGTCGGGGTGGTGGGGAATGTTTTTTGGGGGGGGGGAGAAGACTGTAGAATGTTCTGTTAATTTTTGTTGAATAAAAACATTCAATAAGAAAGATAGGTCAGCGCAGCATTACGGTGTAGCTCCGCTGGCGCCTAGAGACGGCACAATGAGGAGAACTCATGCGTCTGCACGGCACCCAATTCACCGACGAATTAGCGCCTGTCAATACAACAGCGTTTCAAATTAGGCGTTCGCTCCTTCCCATAGAGAACAGCCGGTGGAGGAGTGGAGGCTCCGCCCTGTTCCAGAGAGCCACAGCTTCAATTTTGTCTCCAGCATACTGTATAAAACTGACTGGCCCTGCAATAAAAACACTGTGTTTCTTTTTAATTGGGATTCAGACATCTTCAGCACAGCTGCACCGAAGTAATTAAACATTTCTGCGTTTCCGACATTCAGTAGCATAGTGGAAACAGGATAACTTTATTTTTTATCCCTTTGTTTATTGGCCTTTATAACAACACATAAGCTATAGTTACATCATTGGAGCAACTACTGAAGTAAATAAACAGGGTAACTTTCCCGAGTGGTCTGCATTGCAATGCGAAAATGCAGAGGCCCGAAAAAAATAATAAAAATCCTCCCACACAAAAATCATCCCACGAGCAAGGCAAGCTGTCTTTTTATAAATTGCGTAACTGTTGGTAAAACCGGTAAATGTTGTTCTTTCTGTAAACACACGGTTTAGCTTTGACTGGTTGGAAAGCGGCAGTGGTGAATGGAGGCCCGCGGGGCGAGGGGGTGATATATGGTGACGGTCACTCGGCCTGCGGTGTGGAAAAGCCCCCCCCGCTAGCGCCAAGCCCTGCGCGCTGTAGTCTGCTGCCTCAAATTCCACTCGCCCTCCCTCTTCTACAGCGCTACTGACTGCAGATGACTGCATTATTCCAGCTCTGCACTGCTGGGGGCTGCTGTGTGGCTACGGCTGAGGATACGATTAATGGAAATCTGAACGATGAATCATGTGGAACAGCGGTGTTTCTTATGGTAATACGCTGATGGTTTCGAGGGCGGGTAGCAGGCTTACTGTTCGCTTACTGTACACATCCTCCGCTTTAGGGTGAGTACGTATCGACCGAACCGTAAATCGATGTTACTTGACATTTATGTAAAAGCAGGTCCCTTCGAGGTGCTGTGAGAATAGTAAAAGGCACAGTGCTGTCAACAGCACAGCGGCACGCGCCCCCAAGTCCTCCCTTAAGTTCACACTACAGGCTTGGGAGCTACTAGTTAGTTTACAACTAGGCAGCTACTAAATGTGGTTGCACCGTGCATTTTTAACGACCCACGTGCATCACTGTTCTCTTCTCGGTTTTAGTATCTAAAACACCCACAAAACGTTCGCAAAGAGCAGTTTTTTTAAAACGGGTTGGAATGTCCTTAAAGATGGCGGATCTCAAACAATTTCCAGGTCAGGAGCAGGTAAAAGAAAAAAGAGGAGAAAAATAAGCGGTTTGAATGAGCGCAGCGGCGAAAGGGTATTTTAAGTGGAGATGATGCAGTAATGAAGGAGACGGAGCAAAATAATCAATAGCTAACTAACAACTCGCCTATCTATCTAATTTAGAAGACCAATAGGGTTCTCAAAAGGGGATTGAAAGGCTTTTGGCTCCACCTCAAAGAGGCAGATTGCTGGGCTCATATATTTTGCAACGACATTAGATAACTATGCCAAAACATACGTCATGCCACGTGGGAAATCGGTTTACGAACAGCTTGGAAAAAGTAGCAGTTAGACCCTAAAATATGCACACTTTGACCAAAACTGCAATTGTTTTTACTTGAATCGGTATGGAACACAGACTGAAAGCTCGAGGCTGAAAATATGCGCGTGGGCTACCAGGAAATGTAGTCAGTAGGGGGTAAACTCATCGTAAAGTAATCCACAGTCACACAAAATGACGTTGATGTTGACTGATCCAATCAAAGAACTCTATAATATGGAACGGATATAACCTGTAACCACAGCAACCAATGTTGCATTCTGTATGCTGCGCCTCTCAATTATACTCATAACATTGGCAAAAACAAGGTTTCAATTCAAGAAATTGTACAATATATTTAAATAATTCTCCATTATTAATTAGGTTGTTACTCCTGGTCAATGCCTTGCATAAATATTTACTTTATACATAGGGTTACGTTCTAACTATGTTGTGCGGTGCAACATGTTTTATTTTAGTAGTGCGTATGTTGTAACTTCATAGTGATTTACGTTACAAACTAGGCTTGGCTCTTACTCATGCACAGCTGGGGCAACCAGCCCGTGAAACAGCCAGCAAATAAAACAATTGAGATCCGTCGCATCGGACAGCTATCACACGCGAGGAGTCTCACCGCAACATGGGAACTCAAACGCCCACAATAGCTCCTGCAACCGCCACTGCCAACTAAAGGTGTCTTCAAGAACGTGCCAAACTGGAGGTCCTTGGGCTTTGTTGCCCAGGTATACCATTCATATTTCTTTCGGCGCAGGTCTTTCTGTGTATTCCATAGTCCTGTGAAGCTGATTGTGGGAGTGCTCCATTCCGCCCTGCAGAACGCCTCATGTCACGCACAGCAGAGGGATGAGATTAGAGTATTCAAATTCAAGTGGAAAATGGAATGGGCGCTGCTATGATAGCCTTGATGCTGCTGATTTGAGTGACATTAAAGTGTTTTGCGTGCGCATAATCTGTTTGGCGAAAGAAGCAGTT